>NC_052944.1:85180009-85480009 GCF_013358895.1 Oreochromis aureus | reverse complement strand
TATGAGAGGTTTCAGTTTTCTTTTTCTTTTTTCTTTTGACTTGCTCTTTCTGATCATGGAAGGCATGTCCAAGATACTCGTATGAAAGCGTATTTTGTGTGATTTTAACTGTGTGAATGCTGTCAGTATTTGATTTGAGTGACTGGGTGATTTGTCTGAGTAAGTGAAAAGGGGAAGTTTGAGAGAGAGAAAGGCAGTGCGTGTGAGACGATTTATGGCGTCTGAAAGAGGTTAGAGCATTTAAAAGGTGTGTATGGAATAAAGGAGTGTGAAATATATTTCTTGTGTGATGAAAAGTAGGATGTGCTAAAGTTTGAAAGTGCTTTTAATTCAAGAAAACAAAAAACAAAGGAGTTAGATTAGTTTGAGGAACAGGAAATATGGCTCTGTGTACCGGGGCTGCAGCGACAGGAAATAGTGAACAGGAACTTTGCATGCCCATATATGGGAACTGAGTGTGTACAGAAAGAACACAGAGACAGACGAGGCCCATGGAGCAAAGGGAGGTTTTAAGATAAAAATGAATATATTACTAATTGTATGGTTTAGTGTGTCAATACAGGTGGGCGTCTTTCAACTTTGCAACCTTGAGTTCAGCAGCAGAAAAGTAGATTAAAAGAATTGGGAGAATAAGCCAGTTTTTGGCTCGAAATTGTGTGGCTGGATCTCTCACTTTGTCCCTGAAGCGGAGAAGAAGTTCAAAGGACAGTCAATCGCCTGATGAAGACCGACAGAACATCGTGGACTTGAATACAGCAGGCAAACGGCAGTGCCACTGATCCAGTAACACTGATGACGACTGACGACCAGCAGCAGCATGTAAGAGTAATGTAACATGTACTGTGAAAATACAGGCTGGGCAGTTGAACAGTGGGATAAAGAATTGTGGAAGAGCACTGGACATTGAGTGTCATATTTGCCATGCTGGGACTTGACCTGAAAGAAAGACTGTAAAGAAACAGAGAAGAAGACAACAGCTGAGTTGAGACTGTGTTTGCTGGAGCTTTGAAGCACGAACAGGACACTGTGAATGAAAAAGGGACCAGTGAGAGATGAAGCTGGACGAGTTTGACTGCGAGAATATAGGATATAATTGGATTGAAAATTGAAGCCTGAACTCATGAATTGTTTAGGGATGTCCACCACAGCATAACAAAGAGGTAAACATTAGAAAAGGTAAGAATAATGAACGAAAATAATTGTCATTACCTTAATGAATTGAAAACACACATACACAAGTTGTTACATGTGAGATTATTTTTGAAATGAATCAGAAGTGAGATAGTTTGAATCTAAACCTCAGTGAAAAATGCATGAAGTAAAACTGATTATAATTTACGATGCAATGAAGAAACAGCTTACACGTAGAGTACATTAACATGAATACATAGAAATGCAACGAAGAACTCAATGAATTAATTCAATGAAGAAGCAGTTTACACTCAATTAACATAAAATGCAAGGAAGAACACGCTTACATGCATGGCATAATTGGTATTTCTGACTAGAGACAGAGAAATGGGTCATTTAAGCACTTGTGGTAATAATGAAAATGTCTTAGTTTTGTTATTTTCAGGGGTAAAGCAGAACCGTACCAACTCTCCACAGCAGCAGTCGGAAGAAAGTTAGAAGTTAACATCACTGGATAAGTTAAGGCAAGTTTCTGGTTGAATTGTTCACAGAATCATGTGTCCATGAACCTGGAAAACAGGCCCTAGCTCCTGGCTGAAGACTAGGAGTGCTTTACTTAAGGTGGGAAATCAAAACAGAGGGTTAGTAATTCGGGGAAAAAGAAAACTGACTGCTTAACTGGAGAGTTGGAAAGGTGTCTGACAGACTGCGAAGCCATAGATGCAAAATACCACACACAAACAGAAAATGTATTAACCGTACAAAGACAAGCTCATGAAGCTTGTCTAATCAAAGCTTAATGCATAGAGACATTGATTAAAACCTGGCTAAGAACACAAGCATATGCAATGAAGATCAGTTTGCTGCTTGTATGAGTGAGAGAATGGTGTGAATGGTTAATAGAATAGATGGAAAGATTTAAAATAGATGGAAAAAACAAAAGAAAAGTGTCTATAAGAGTGACTCAGGAGTGCTCTCGTACTGAGTGATCAAAATCAGTGATTATTATAGAAAGAAAATGAAAATAATTCAATAATGTGATAAGGTTTAAACATGTATTTTTCTTGTCAAGTTGGCAGTTGAGCTGTGAGTCTATGAGCAGAGACACTTCCTCTCTTCATTTTTTCTTAACACTTCCTGTGTGTGTGTGATTGAGGCCTTAAAGGAGGGGTAGATTGTTCAGAGGTGCAAATTTGATTAGGAGGTCTATAAATTAGTGTTGACACATTGTTGTAAGGTGTTAGGCTGAATCTGAGTATGGTAAAGTGCTTAAAGGGGGATATTGTGTACGAAACGGTGTAGCTTTTTACGTTTTGGGTGTGTTCTATGGGTGAAATTTAAGATTGTTTCAGATTTTTGAGGCTGTTGTTTTATTTCGAGAGAGGGAGTTTGATTAGACCTGGATAGGTCTGAGAGGGGCCCAGAGAAAATTTTTTGTGGTAGTAAGTGCACTCAGGAAAAAACCTGTCAGGTGATTTTGTTTTGTGTTTTGATGAAGCTAATAATCAGCTCTTTTTTTTTTTTTTTTTTTCTCTCATTTTTGTTCTAAGCAGGCCTGCAAAAGAGTGGATAACAGCGCTGAAAATTCTCGGTGACCTTCTCCAGATTACAATAGGCAGAGGAGAAGGCTAACTCTCTGTCTAAAAGGATTGCCATGAGCCAATCCAGTCCAAAAGCAGAAAGAACTATTTTCTTAAAACAAAGTAAAACAAATAAATGAGTTGATGTTGCTGAGAGTGAAGACTGAATATTTGCGAGATAGTCTCCACTGTCAGCAATACCTGATGGTAATGCGTGTGAGTCAATGTGTGTAAATGGATGGTGACTGGACGGACCAGGCAGACCATAGGTTGGACCGACTGGACACTGACAAAAGACTGGACTAAGGTTGGACACATGACTGATAATTGTTCTGTTTTAACTTTTCTGTTATAACACAGGTTGGATCATAAGTGGAAAACTGAGTATAAAAGGTGATGTTCTGGTTAACACACAGGTTTTGTTTCCAGGTCAAGGATGCAGGCTGTGGATGGAGCCAAGAAAGGATTTGACATGATGATTAATTTGATTTCATTCCTTAAACACAGGTTTGAAGTTATGGAGCATTTATACATAATATGATAGGACTAAACTTTTCTTTTGATTGCCTAACCTGAGTGAAGGATTTTGAGTTTGTAACACATGAGATGTGTCAAAAAAGGGGGGTGTTAATATATGCGATTAGCTACATGAAATGTGCTGTTTTAGGGTTACTAAGCAAATGTCTACGTGACCTTTACCTAATAACCTTTGTGATGATAAACTTGTTTACCGACTTGCTCTCTTGTAGAACATACAGATTTAGAAAAGGGGAACCTCAGCTCTGAGTTCTGAGAATAACTCTGTTAAGTTGACAGGAAACACGTCGAGACAGCAATATAGGGCAAATATGTTTGAGCTTGTAATTAAATGTGGGGCTTGAAAAGAGGAAGCAAATTTGGTACAGGACGTACTTGAGATGATTAGACGAGAGAAGGAGAAGGTCAGGAATAGTTTAAACTAAGATTGAGAAAGTAAATGGGGTAAAAGGGGGTGTAGCTTCAGGGCAGTTCACAGCCGGGCGTAAACGCAAGGTGCTGTCACACAGCTTAAGTTATTTGGTTGATTTATTTTATGACAAAATAATAAGGAAATATTAAAAATATACAACACGTTGAGGAGATCTCTTTTGTTATATTTTAGTGACTATGTCAGCTCCCAAACAGACAACAACAAACCAAGACTAGCAAAAAACAATCTGAATATAAATAATAACAAATAAAGAACAATACAGAATCCAAATCTGAACCAAAGAACAAAATAGTGAAATGTGGATTATTGGGTTTTTCTCTGTATATATGAAGCATTTGTAATGTGTATCGGCTCATTATCTTGTTTTATGTACTTTAATTGTGAAGGCTTGTAGAGGCCGGTTTATACTCACAAACGAGTGCTCAGCCAGACTGAAAAACAGGAAGCTTTAGTGCACAAGGCATATTAATAAATATAGACACAAAAAGAGGAACTCCCCATATAAACAACGTTCAAAAATGTGTGAAGTGTAAAGTACCGAAATAACACTATATAAGTCACAGTTGATGATTCTAATGTTAGAGAGCTCTTGCAATTGGCGTCTGAGCTGTGCAGAGGTCTCTCTTAAGACAGGTACTTATGTAGGTTAGCATGAGGTTGAGTTAATTTTATACACAATGCATAACTGTGCTTGTTTAGAGTTGATGTTCCGTCCAAACAGGTTTTAAGCTTCACTGGTGAGAGTGTCCAGGTGATACATGTTGAGGGATGATGAGAACATAGCAGGTTAATTGCACGCACGCTTACAAACACACATGATTTAAATATAGGCCAGGCCAAAGGCCTGGACTTGATGTAGCTTTCAACTTTACAGCTCCTAACTTGTAGGAATGGCGTGGAGTGTAATGAATGAATGCAAAACATGCTTACAGACACAATCATGACAGGGGTTTATTTTACAGGGTAAAGGTGGACCACAGGTTGCTTTGTTTCTGCTTAGCAACTCCTGAGGTAAAAGGTGTTAAAGATAAATATGCAATAAGTGAATAGGAAATGTGTGAAGGTGAGCCGGGTGAAACAAAATGTTGTAGATAATGGAAACTTGTCTAACGGGCATTAACAGTAACCTTTGCATGTTATGTATATGCTTGAGGCCAAAAGAGGCGTAAATCCAGATAGAAAACTTTGAAGTGTGCTTTTTAGCGGAGAGTCAGGCTGACATGGGGATGGTGTGTATTTTACTGGGGTTGTGTTTAATAAAACTACAAGCGTTGCACACACACATAAAGAGTATTGAGATTGAAGAAAGTTAATATAATGGATAGAGCCCAGAATATGATAATATATAAGTGAAATCAAATGCAATGTTTGATTTCACTTTTATTGGGAAACAATCAGGCTAGAAATGTGAGTAACCTATGTTTAAACTGTGAAAAAAGTGGGTTGATTTCCATAGAAAACTGTAGAAAAACAAGAACTGAAGTCAGGAGGACCAAGTTAGAAAATGCACCTGAAGATGGTCTCATGAAGAGATCTGCTGTTGGTGTGTGCTGAGACTGGACGAGTATTTTAAACAAGTGAAGGAGAAATGGTTGAGTGTGTGTTTAAGTGTAGATATGCCCTTGATATTGATATATATATGTACATATGGGGGTTTTCATAGTTATTCTAAATGGCACCTCAATAGTTTCAAAATATAGAAAAATAAATAAATAATTAGCCAAGAAATGTGTATTGAAATCTCCACATACTTTGAAACTGTGCAACTCTGAGTGGGCCATGCAATCAAGCAACTGTTACATATCTGTATTAAACTAGCCAACATAGATTCACCACCACATGATGTTGCCCTGTAGCGGGGGCAGAAAATCATTTGCAAACCAGGGATCTTATGTTGATTATCATATTCTTACTTATGTACACACACACACACAGAAGGGAAAAATTTCAAAACAAAACAAAAAACAACTTCGCTTAACCTGTCAAGCACAGGAGCAAAATAAAAATCTCTTTGGGCTCTGTTAAAATTTCTTTAGTAAAAGTGTAAAAGGCCAAACCTAAGAGGTTGGGCAACCCGGAAAGTCCCTCCAGTATAAGGAGTTAATAGTCAGGAAACATTCTTCACTTTAACGCCTTTTTTCTGAAAAACCACTGACTCATAGATGCAGATAGACATACAAGTGCACATACATCCAGATGTGCATTTAGACATTAAAAGTGTAGAGGCATGTACACACAGATTGGCAAACCGGTACAGAGTCTAACTGAAGAGCTTAACAAAGCAGACGTGGCAGTAGGGTTTGTGATTTTGCCTGATATGATATTGGGAACCAACTTTGAATAATGACAGGAACCTTAGATGAACACAGTAGGTTAGTAAGGTGTAGCTAGAGAGGGTCAGAGCGAAGGTAGTGGACCTGGGAATGGTGTAGTGACGTCTTTGGAAGACGTCAAGAGAGGGAATTGTGGAATTACAGGGATTATTTTACATAACCATCATCTTATCATTGCATTAATTATCATTTCATCAAAGTGTTTATTGAAGTTGCTGGCATTATGTTATAATTTATATTATAGGGGTTATCATAATCAAATATTAACATGTTTATTACAGGTGCAGTTATAACTACTTTAAAATGATTGAGTTAAACATATATATATATATCATAACTCATATGCTGAGTATATTGTTACAGTAAAAAAAGTAGCTGAGCAAAGGCCTGAATGTATTCAGCTTCTTGTTGCATTTGAGTTTGCTTAGTTACAGGTGACGTAAGGATGTCCAGTCCATGGTGACCTCAAAGGCCTTAGATCATCACCATATTCTTAAGAGTATGCCACAAGGAGGAACCTCTATGTTGCAGATAATTCATAAAATACATGAATGTTCTGTACATGCAAATTATGTGCTTGTAAACGCAAGAAGGGGCGTTACAATACCCTGATGTTATAAAAGCAATCTAGAGTGTATTTTGGGCAGAGATGTACAACTGTTTTGCAGTTTGCACCTCTCCACGCTGCGTGCATTCATTAAAATCAATTGTTTGAACGACCTCTTCTGGACCATCATTGTTTTACTCTCATCCTCAATTTCGGACCCGTAACAATGTGTAAGTCCAGTCTCAATGCTTTGAGGTAGTTGAGTTGAGCTGAGTGATAGTGTGTGTGTGTGTGTGTGTGTGTGTGTGTGTGTGTGTATAAAAATATAGTATTTAACTATCTGCTATGGTTTAAATATAGCTTTTTATAGATAAACACACTCTTCAACACAAAATAAAACTTTAACCTGATGGTGAAAATATAAAGTTCACCATGTAAACAAGCTTACAGAAATGTCATTTCGGAGACTGAATAAGCCTCTCTATGAAGGAGGGAAAACTTCTGATCCACTGATGAATCCTCGGCCTCCCACGAAATAAGCCGGCTTACCCTCCTTACGGGCTTTGTCTATCAACGGCCACAGTTTGTCACGACGTTCTCTGTCCTCCCTGGACAGATCTTCAGCGAACCTCAAATGATTGTCCTGCAGGTAGGAGGAAGTTTTGGCTGCTTTCCATACAGCATCTCTGTAGATTCGGGAGGTGAACTGCACGATGATGCCTCTGGGTCTGGTGCTACCTTGTCGCTTGGCTCCGAGTCGGTGTACGGTGTCGATGACGTCAGGCAGCCTATGATTTTGTTCTGGCAGAGCAGACTGGCATATCTCAATCACCTTTCCTCTTACGTCTTCTTTCTCAGCCTCCTTGACTCCATGTAGTCTGAGATTCCACCTCCTGGAATATCTTTCCAACTCAGATGTTCTCAGTTGTCCACTCGACCTTCCTCTTTAGTTACTTTTTTTTCCAGGTCGCAAACTTTCCCCTTCATATCTTTCATTTCCGCGCACACAAAATCAATCGTCTTTTTGAGACCCTCAATCTGGAGCGTATTCTCTTTCACCATGTTCGAGTTCTCTCTCACCATGCTCTCAATGTTATCGGACCTGGTGTTTATTAGTGCTGACAGACGAGAAATTATCTGATTTACATCATCTGGGTCAGAGCTGCTGCATTCGTACATCACCTTCTTCGGAGCTGGCGATTTAAGAGGTGTAACAGGGAGAGGTGGGAACTCATCCATTTCTTCTTCGGCTAACGTGAGTGCCACTGCAGTAGCTGCGTAGTTATGGAAGCTATCCATTAGCACGTTGCTGGGCATAACACTCTTCTCGTTAGCATTCTCAGGCGCTATCTTAGACTTGGAACTTTCCAGTCCCCTTTTCGCTCCTTTCTGATTCGGCATTCTGCGGCTTCTTGCCCTATGATTGCTGTATCTTCTCTTGTTTAGAGAATTGTTAGTGTTGGCAGCATAAAGTTGAGGTTTTACCGTTGTTCACGAACTTTCTGTGCAGAACTCGGTAGAGAGCGTCTACTCACTCCGCCATCTTGGCACGCCCCCCTTGAGGCAATTCGAAGTACGCATCAAGCCGAGAATGCGAAAAAGTCCCGGATGTGTTCTCACTCCGCCCGTTTTATCGAGCATGCATCGGTGTGGACTTGGTACAGCTAAATATCCCAGAATGCATTTCATCCAAAACTCAACAGCGGACTCCCGGCACATCGTTTTCACCCCCCACTCGCGGTCTTCTCACTACTCAGGTTAAAGAAACCCCAGCAGCTGTCTATAGTATTGAGTGTCCATTAAAATAAAAATAAAAGCGTTCTAACATCTCACCTGCTTGTTTTTATTAAGGTATGTACACGTATGTACATGTACACTATTTTTATTAATAGAGGTGTCACTACTGAGGTTAAAAATGATATATAAGTCACGTAGATCACTTCTAAATGTTAATGTTTGGTTTATTTCAGTGTTTTATTTGTTCCTGAGTAAACCGGTTTGGCTGTGATTAAAGTTAAGCTTCATAACATGTTACTCACAGTTAAATTAAGAGGGGACGGCAGTAAAAACTCCGGACCTGTGACATCATCACGTACGCTGGTGTTCCAATTGTACAAATCGCGAGTCCGTGCTGGCGTTCTCGGCGAGTCCCTACTCCCGTGCGTTCTCGGCCAGTACGTACTCGCCGAGAATGCAAGTACGTACTCGCGTACTTGAGAATTGAGAAACGGCCAGGGTATGCACGCTTGAAGTACGCACACTACGCATACTACGTACTAGAGATGGCACGATACCACTTTTCTATGTCCGATACCGATACCGATATCATAAATTTGGATATCTGCCGATACCGATATGAATCCGATATTGTGTGTTTTTTAATCAATAAAACTGTTTTTTTAATATCTTGCTGCATTTTGTATAAGTTCATACTCAAGTTTAAATAAACAACAACACTAAAGCTATTCTGTTATACCTGTGTGTAAAAAATACACTGCACCCAAAATATTTCATAGTTCAGCAACACTGATCAATCTAATAAACCTTACCTAACTTAAAACTTAACTTAAACCTACTCCATCCTCCCTATTCTGGTATTTTAAAGAGTACTTAGCAGAAATATTAAGCAACCTAACTAATAGGGTTGCAAACTCCCAGCGAAAAAAAAAAAGAAAAAGGGAACCACCCACCCTCCACCTCATGATGCTTATTCGATGTAATCAACTTTAATTTGATACAAGGTGAAAAAAATGCACCGAAACAAATTATTTTTCAAGAATAATTAAATAGATTCAACATCTTTCTTCAACAGAATTGCAGAATTCACAGATGGTACCTTCCCAAAGGAAAAAGTACTATAGCTTACTAGGGTATATAGACTTAAGAGTTACTATATACAGTAATGGACTTCTATACATTTTACATCAGATTAAAACTTTGGGTGTAAGATTCAGATAATTATTTATTAAAAGCTACGTATTTTAAATGAGAATAAGAAAGAAAAGTATGTCTTTGTGCCCCCTTTTCCCTGTTCATGCCCTATCGGCCCCCCTGGCTAAACTTTGCTAGATCCGCCCCTGCACAGTTACCAGCCGTCAGCTACGTAGAAAAGGATCCTGGTGTAGAAAGTAATATTAAATAAATTCTAACAACAGCTTATCAAGGTTAAACGTGCTGCTGTTGTTCAGCCTCTGGTTTCCTCTTTCTGGTGCAAAGTGGGCCAAAAACAAAGAAGAGAGACGGACTCGCGACAGAAAAGCCGATCAGCTGATCATTAAGCAGTTTCACGATTGAAGTAGCGGCAGGAGAGGGAGAGAGAGGCAGTCGCTCCATATATTGGTTGTTAAGCTTAACGTGGGAATGCTTTACAAACATTCAGAGATGAACTTACACACTTGCTTTACTTCTCTCTGGGATAACTTCCTCGGAGATGAAATGCTGGTTTGGTAGCGAGGCTACAAATACACACAGCCTCTATCACATGACGTATACTGCTGCAACGTGCTACGGTTATGAGCCGAGTTACGCCGTGTTGCAAGTTTTGTGAGATGCTTTTTTGATATTTAATGGATCGGATTACATTTTTTATTTTTTGCCGATATCCGATCCAGTAATTTACGTCAGTATCGGACCGATACCGATACGTAATATCGGATCGGTCCATCTCTACTACGTACGGTGCGTACAATAAGTACGAGAAGTGCGGAAGTGAGAGGCTTGTGAAATGGGACGCTGTAGCCTTCGTCGCGCTGTTCAGGTTGCCTAGCAACCATGATACTAACCACTAGAAACGTTTCATACAGCTTTGTGTGACAGAAATGAAGGAGAAAAAATGTTTCTCCGGGCTTAAGCCCAGTAAGGTTGAGACATTTCAACCTGCTGCAGTTCAATAGGATGCTATATAAAATCCCGGTTCTGTCGTTAATATTTTCTGCAGATCAGAACAACAATAACAAGAGCAACAAGAAGCACAGCAGAAACTGACAGACCAACAATAATTCCAACAGATCCACCCACTCCGTCATCTTCCTTTCTTCCATCTTCCGTCTTGTCTTCATCCTCTGTGTGTCCTCCTGTCTGACCTGCAGATAAGAAACAGATGTAAGGTGTCAGCTGTCAGGTAGGTGATGAGTGAAGAACAGAACAGAATCCATTTCCTCTTCAAACTGCTGTCAGACATTATCTACTGCACTCTGATCACATCACTCAGACCAGCTGCTTTCTACAAAGTCTCATCAACAACATCTTTACAAACAAACATCAACAACCAGGAAGCAGCTTCACCTCTGATCACACACACACTCAACTCTACTCACTCACCTGGAGGAACATGAAGGTGGATGATGCTTAACTCCAATGAGTGTGCTCCATCCATGAAGACACGACACTCGTATGTTCCAGCATCATTAGCTGTCACATCCTTCAGAATTAAAGACACGTCTCCATCCTTCATCTGTCTGTCCAGCAGATCCACCCGGTTCTTAAAAGATGGATGCTGGTTGCCTAGATAAAAGTGACCATCTTGATAACAAAGGACATATTCTGACTTCATTTCAGCTCGGCTCCACTCTACAACCTTGTTGTTTGGAGCTCAACAGGTCAGAGTGACGACCTGTCCAGACTCAGCTGTGATAAATTTTCTGGTCTGAAAGAGGAAACAACACAGAGCAGAGAGGTTAAAGGTCAAAGTACAATAATGATCAGAATGATTGACTTTAAATATTTTGTTTATTTCCTTTGACATTTGAGTTTTTAGTCATGTTGGATTTAATGAACCTCTGAACATCCAGCAGGTCTCCAGTGACCCACTGAGGGGGAATTTTAGCCTTAAGCTAAACATGGAACGTATCAGAAACTACAGGATGCTAGCTTCCACAGAACAACAACTGCTTATTTCATGAGTTTGAGTATTCTTAACTTTATGTACTATTTTTAACCTTAATTTATTTGCTGTATGTTTAATAAGTCAGATTGCGATGTATACATTGTTGGTTTAAACACCCATTTAAAGGTTCTAAAATGTTTCCAGCATGGTCTAAGGAGCTTGGAAAGAAAAGCATCTGGACTTCTTTGAGTTGCTTGAAGACGTTCCACCTCTTGTCCGAGAAGCTTCTTCAGTTCTAAGGTCAAATGGAAAGTCCCAGATTTAAACCCAGTGGGAGTAACCCACCCTAAGAGGGACAAAAGGACCCCTGATGATCCTCTACCTAATCACATGAGCCAAGTTCTGAAAACAGGCATGGGTCACAATCAGCCAGGGTTTCAGGTGAGCTCATTGTGAAACCTAGCCGCACCTTATCACGTGATTTCCTGAGGTCAGATGGCCCAGGGTGTGAATGTGCATTAAGGCGTCTGGGAAGGGATCTCAACACTGGATTATAGATGGCAGACAGTTGGTGTCATAAGCCACCGCCTCTGTTCAAAGATGGTCGCTCACAGTGGACATAAATGGCTTCTTTTACTCCTCTTTCAAACCATCTGTCCTCTCTGTCCAAAATGTGAACATTGGCATCCTAGAAAGGTCCAGGATTGAACCAATGTTTAACACAGTGAATTTTTTGTATGATTTCACAATCTGTGTTTCTATGATGTAGCAGAGTGAACAGATGCAAATGCAGACACAGGAAGGCAAAACTTAATCTTAACAAAAGGTGAGCCTTTTATTAGCTGCGTAATGACACAAAGAAGGATAAATAAAATGAAGATGATGCTAAATAAACTCCGTAACAAAGTAAGCACTAGGAACATGGAAAAATCTGTAACAAGGCGAGACAAAAAGATGACTTGACAAGCCTCAAAGGGAGAACAGGCACAATACGTACTCAGAAGGGTGACAAGGGAAATGGAAACACATGGGGAACACAAGCAGTAGACTTGATGAGACATCATCCACACTGAACACAGGGCACCAACTAAAACAGGAAACACACTGAGCCGCAGGTTAAGACACACAGCTTGACACTGGGTTCATGAAAGAAACAAATTAGGGGTGGGTTTTGATTATCGATTAAAATCTATTCTAGCTTGGATAACGTGGTATCGATTCATTAAAATCCTGAATCAAGTTTTAAATATAGATTTATTTGGCCCGAAATGCCCGACAAACTCACAAAATTTCAACAACCACCATTCAGCTTAAACAGTAAATGAGAGCAGGTACACGGATTCTGCACATATATATATAGATATAGATATAGATATGTATATATGACCTATATATATATATATGATCTAAGAAGACTTAAGATATACGCTCTCAGCTTCGTGACATTATTATATCTGTAGATTAGGAAACACACAGTGACCACACAGCGAGCCTGCACTCTGACTTGTTTCCTGTTTGTCTTCAACGCAACGTGAAATATGTTGACCAAGTTGACCAAGCTTCTTCAACGCAAAGCTTGGTCAACATATTTCAAACACAGAAACACAGACGTGTCATTTTCTGATCAGACAGTTTTTGGTACATTGTCATGATGACTGCCTGCCGCCTACAATGCAGTTTTGAGATCCTTCCCCAGAGCTTTTGCGCTTTTCACTTTGTTTCCAGGAATAAAAATGCACTTTAAGTTTTACTCCTGTATTCTCAGTCCTGCATTTTGGATCCTCAACAACTGCACAGAGCTACTCATGACAGTTGACCTTACTTTGTTAAAAGCACTCAGATAACTTGTAAATTACAACTTTATGACCCAGTAGATTCAGATTCATTTTCACCACAACAGTCCAATACAGCTTTGTAGCACTGCTAATTCATGAGCTAAAAACAAGTCAGTACAACAGTGGTATATGTACCAGAGAGTATGTTTGAGTCATGATGTGACTGCTTAGTGCTCAGGAATATAAATCAGTGTAGTACAACTCTATGATCAGATATAATTTAGATTAAGTTGTTGATCTTTGATCTGTGTTTAGTATGTTGCTTTGTTTTTGTTTGTTTTTTTTTTTTTGCTTGTCTTCTCTTCTTTTTCTCTCAACAGGTGATCCAGGAGATTTTTTTTTTCTCTTTGTCTTTGTAAGTGCCCTTTCTCACTGTCCCTTTTCCCTTCTGTTTTTCTTTTCCTTCCTCTCTTTCTTTCTCCCTTTCCTATCCCCCAGTCATGTCTGTCCCATCTGTAACAACTGAAAATAAAATAAATAATAACAACAAAGTTTGATCAAATGGACCAATACGGCAATGCCATGATGATCCATTTGGCAGAATAAATCCATTTGGTATCCTTGTTGGTCTTCAGATAACAATTCTGACGGCTAAAGAATCAAATGGGACAGACAAAAAAAAAAAAAAAGTTGTTGATCTTTAGGCCCGTAGAAGCCTGATGCAGAAAGTTGATTTTTTTTTTGCTCTCTGATTAAAAAGTCCTAATATCTGATCCTGTGAGTCTTACACAGTTGATCATGCAGGGTTCAGCCAATGTGGGTGAGGGGACTCGCCCAGCACTATCCCAATGGGACGATCTGATATCCTCGTGTTGGTGTTGTTCCCTCGTCATCATAAATAATGTTGTTCCAGGTTAAACATTGCAAGTGACCAATCACCTTCTCCTGACGTCATCCGCGACCTCGAAAAAAACAAACGCCTACTTCACTTCAGAAAACTGAATAGGCCTGCAGGTCGACTCCTATCAGTCCCACCTGCGCCCCATTGATCCTGTTACCTCTGGGATGATTTTAGTAGCATGGACAGCAGGCTCCAAGGAAAAAGAATGTAATTGAATTTAAAGAATAAAACTTAGGCTTTTTTCTTTACTGTTTCAAAAACAAGGTTACAAGGCCAAAGTTCATTGCAGGAAATTTTGTTAAATGACTTTTCCAAAGCAAAAGCAAAATCAAATAATAAAAATCACAAAAAAATAATAAAACCACTTAAACTATACTTATCCAATTTTATTACTCTGAGTTAATGCTGATCTTGTTCTTAGCTTTAGTGAGGAGAGGACCTGTGATCGTGGCTGCTGTCCATGGTGCTGATCAGATATTGGAATGATGCTCATAACATTATTGATTATTGCTCCATGCTGATATTTCTGCATTTAGTCAGCATCTCCATGAATACTGACTGAGCAATATAAACATCAGCACACTGACCGAAGTGTTATTTTCTTTGCAGCCTTGAAATTAAAAGTCATGATGGAAACTGAAATGAAAAAAAGAGTAATTATTCCTCCATCAGTTATGACATAGTAGATATGAAAATGAAACCCGAGTCTGTGTGTAAAATTTTAAGATGTTTACTGAGTCAGACTCAATATAAAAGATGATGTAAGCCGGCACGTTGAAGCTTCAGTGAAAGCTTGAGTAACAACTCTGATAGAGGTCACCTTCACCTCTTCAGACTCCGCCCTGTTCTCTCAGGAGTACCTGATAGTTCTGTTTCTGCCACCTGCATCTGATTGTGGAACACAGCATGAAAGAAACAGGAAGAAGTCAGGCAAGAAAACCTTTATTTAGAGAGAACATCTTAATCCAGGTGCTAATACAAGCAAAAAACCGCACATTTAAAGCCACATGGTAAAGACATGAATTAAACAAATCAAAACAGCAAACATGAAGAAAAGAACACAAGGAGATAATCAAAATTAAAAAGACCTAAAAATAAATCCCTAAAACTCAAAATAAAACTTAAAACTGCTGAAGCAACAAAAATGATTAGAACGATAAGCTTAAACTAAGAAAAAGTGAAAAAATTAAATCAGTTTACGATGAACAAGAGGTCCACTAAACAGGCCCCACAAGAGTGTTTCACATTGGCGTGTCCAGCGGGGTGGCCTGGGGGGGCACAGGCCACCCCCCGAACCAGACTGGCCACCCCAGGTGCCACCCCGAAGCTAAAACAATAAAATGCAATGAAATAGCAAATGTACGATTATGTTTTTTTCACAGTGAAGCTCAGATATCCGAGTGTAAGTGAATGTAGCATCGGCTTCTGCACTATGAGCGGCATGTAAGCAAAGGTAGGAGAGCACGAAAGAGGCACCGCAGAAAACAGTTTTTCGGCGAAAGATTAGCAGGTAACGGCATGAACAATGACAGGTGGTGGATTGGCCAGATGCTGGCCGATGTGTAAAAATAACTCAGTTGTTTGGTGGTGGCTGTGGCGGAGCTTCCACAGAGGCCAGCAGGTGGATGAGGGAAGGGGAGGCAGGAGGAGGAGAGACCCGAGGCAGCTGCCAGTCCGAGTGTCAGGTGAACTGAACTTCAGGTAAGAAGTTATGACCTGCAGTCTATCTGGGTCAGATATAAACCAAGTTTAGGTGGAGTTTATTTTCATTGTGCTGATTTTTTACAGTCAGTTACAATAACTCATACTGTGTACTAGCTACCATGACGGAGTTTCTATACAGCTGGGTGGGTGCTGTGATGTTACTGATAGTGAACTTTATTTTATTCATAAGGTTTTTTCCGTCCCGTAAAAAATGGAATCGTCCGCATTCAGAGAAAATATTATGCGTTTCCTATTGAGCTGAAAAGGAACACAGCTTGTCCTGTACTTTAGCTATAATGAAAAAAAGACACAAAGCTGGAGTTATTCTGTGTCTTTGCTGCACAGCTGCCTCTTCTTCTCTCATTCTCTCCCCTCTCTCTCCTGTTTCTACTTCAATCATGAAACTGATCAATGATCAGCTGATCGGCTTTTCTCTCTTGTTTGTTTATCACTCAGTTTGCGCCAGAAAGAGGAAACCAGAGGATGTTGCGCAAAACAACAGCAGCACGTTTAAGCTTGATCAGCTGTTGTTAGAATTTATTTAATATTAAATTCTAGTATCAGCTGATGTTTGCTGGAGCCACAGCTGTAAAAGCTGCTGGTCATGATATTGGTTTGGTTATCTGGTGAGAGGGAAACATGAAGATGAAACCAGGAGATGTTCTTACTGAATCATCAGAGCTGAACAGGTGATGGAGAAACAGGTTTACCTGTTAGGTGACATGAATGAGTTGAAGGGAAGTTATGAACTGTTTCTGAGAGACAAATAACACCAGGATGCTTTTCTATGTAGCTGACAGCTGATAACTGTGCAGGGGTGAATCTAGCAAAGTGTTGCCAGGGGGCCAGGTAGGGCATTAACAGGGAAAGGTGGACACAAAGAAATACTTTTCTTTCTTATTCTCATTTAAAATATCTCGCTTTTATTAAATAATTATCTGAATCTTGCGAACAAAGTTTTTATCTGACGTAAAATGTATAGAAATCATACATATACCAACAAGACAGTGTACATCACTGTCACAACAGCGTCTGTTTTCATTCGAAGGCTTTATGGCTTTAATACCTGGTGGGCCGGTCTCTAGTAAAAATGCCCAATTTTTTGTCCCAGTCCAGCCTTGCAGGTTAATACTGGCAGTGTCACCATGCCAGCTGACTGTATTTCATCATCAGCCAGTGTTGTTCTTTATGCATCAATATTACCAAAGTTTACCATAAGGCAGCATAGAAAGTATTTACTTGCTTTCAGGTTTCATTTAAATGTTAGTCTTTTCATTTGTTTCCCCACTTTTTTCCTGTTTCAAAATCAAACACCAGTTTGTAATAAGTTTATCTTCTTTTTTTAATAGGCAGATAAAGTTTTACATTGGCTAATTTGCCAATTGTATGTTAAAAATGTTTGTATTTTAATATTCAAAAATGTTTTTGCCCAAAATGTATGTGCACTATATGTCAGTAAAAATACTATGCAAATATTGCTGTCCTTGAACGCTGAGTAAACACTGACAAAGCACTGATTGTATCTCTTGTACTTTATCAACGCAGTATCTAAAAACTTTGCACTGTAGTGGTTAAAACCTCATTCTAATAAGAGTTAAAAGCGAATTCGGTTATTAGGTTTTCAGGGTTATTGAATTATGGTTAACGGTCGGTAGAATTTTTTTAACATTATCTGCCAATTACATCTGCCACCCTTCTCCAAATCTGTGCCCCTACCTGGCCCCCCCAACAAAAATTTTCTAGACACGCCACTGGTGTTTCAGTCATTTCTTTATCAAGATGACAACATCTAGGTTAAAACCAGAAGCAGAAAAAAGAGATTTTAATCATTTGCCATAGAAACAACTCCATGCCCTTCATCCGTTTTCATGCTTGGGCTGGACTGAGGTCAGTTTTGTCATCAGACAGTTAGTCTGAAGGTCGTTCCCACATGCCAGTTATTATTGGGGGTATGCACGTGCTGCAAGAGCAAAAGCTGAAACCTCTATGCAGACCATTGATTCCCAGCCTCAGTTTTCATTTGCATTGCTCTCTTGACCTGTTTATCTCTCCACCTGTGACCTAGGTTGTGATTGTAAAGAAAACGTACATCAGGGAACACGTCTCCGCAGCAACTCCACGGGTACCTGGTGTGAGTGAGTTGATGCTCCTTCAGGCTGTTCCCCCCCCCAAAAAAAACCAAAAACATTTTCCTGCAAGTTTCGCACCAGAACGGTCTCTCTCCAGTATGCAGATGCCTGTGGTGGTTAAGGTTTAGTTGCACTTGTCGCACCAGTATGGCTTCCCTCCAGTGTGTATACAGCGATGGCTTCTGCCAGTTGAGCAAAGGTTTTGTCACACAGGTCACATCTATATGGTTTCTCTCCAGTGTGCAGCCTGTTTGCCACATTCTCCACAAACATAGGGTTTCTCTCCAGTGTGAACACGGAGAGTGTTGAGGGTTAAAATGCCTTTTTGTCTTTTGGTACATTACGAAATGGCAATAAACCATTAATATATGTCTATGCTGTGCTCGTATTTATTCTTTAAAGAACCATTTCAAAAAGGTAATTTAAAATGTTTTTTTAAAGAACCATTTGATGGACCTTTTTAAAAATAGTTCTTTGAAAAACCTTTAAAGGTGCCCCAAAGAACCATTTCTTGATGGTTCTTTGGGGCACCTTTAAAGGTTTTTCAATGGCATCAGTCTAAAGAACCACTTTTGGTTCCAGTTGGCACCCTCTGAGTGATAATGTTCTCAATCTTGGTAGAAGTACTGGAGCTGCAATCAGGGTCTTTCATTATTTCTCCGAAACGTTTCTGGATCCCGCAGTGCATAAACAAGAGGTCTACGCATTTTGCAAGATGACTCCAGCTTCCTCAGCTTCTCCAGCAACTGGTTAAGTGTTGACAGCTAGAAGCCCATGTGCACAGATGATTGCCCTTGGAGGATGTTAACGGCCATGGCAAGGGGCTTCATCACAGCAGTGTACTCAACCACAAATCCCATTTCAGAAGGATTGAACCTAAAAAAGGTGTAAAAACAGAAATAAGTCATAGCTATTTCTACAAGAATGTAATAACTGTGCATTGTCTGTATGATGGGAAAATAAGACAGTAAAATTATAAGTAATTGATAAGGAATATTCACATTTTCAGTCTCAGTCAAAGTCACTTAAAAAAGGGTAGATTCACACATTAATCACAATTTAATAATTAAAAACAAGTTCAATCAAATTACATCTTTATCTTTAATGCTGTGCAAACATTGCTGATTCCTTTCTCTTCTTTCTTTCCACAGCAAGGAACAGTGACATCCAACGAGTCTGATTGGGTCGAAAAAACATCATCTTACACTCACGTTCCTCATAAGCCATGATTGACCTGCAGTTGACTTTAGAACTGAAGAAGCTTCTCGGATGAGAGGTGAAACGTCTTCAAGCAACTCAAAGAAGTCCAGACGCTTTTCTTTGCAAACTCCTTTGACGACCTGCTGGTTTTATTCCACAGAGCATGACATTTTGCAAAAGCAGACCGAGATAGTCCCTTGCATGTATTATTGGTAGCTTCTGCAGCAGTGGCATCAACTGTTGGTATAGGATTGAATAGAGGATATGCACACGTTTGGTCTGGGTCACTTTTTCTCTGATGTGATACTCTGAATGGATCATGGGCGTAGATTTGGCATGGACCGAAGGGACATGTCCCCACCAATATCCAGTAATTATTGAATCTTTGAGTAAAGAAAAACAAACCCGATAGAAAGAAAACAAAATCGATCTGTTGACATCTCATTCACCTAGCTGCACAGAAAGAGTTAAATTACGTTCTCTACTGGAGTCCTACGTCATGTGCCAAATATGGCCAATGTGATTGGCTGTGCCTTTCAGGGAGCTCTGTTTAGTTTTAGCAGCGGCAAGCCTGCGCTGCGAGGAGGAGAGGAGGATGGCAGCAAAAAGGAAGAACCTGGATATAAGAAAGTATTTTTCAAAGAAACCTATAAGTCACTTAAAGTCAAGTTCACTCATGAAATGTGTCTGTCATAATAACGTTACAGGCTATGCTAGGCTTTGGCCCACATCAGTCTAAAATTCTATGTAACCATGAATAACGTGTTTGGAAAAATAACTGCACAACAGGCAGCACTATTAGTTATCTCAGTCTCAGAGTAGCATTTCTAATTTTGATTGAAACGGCAGAGAAAACGGCAGCCTCGAGCAAGCCAGGATATTCGTTTACAGAGGCTGTTAAAATTATATGTCTAATGTTAAAATGTTGGTTCAAATTTTAATTTCATCCTAATGGCACTGACATATTCATAGGGTTGATTTTTGAGACAAAATATCATGAGGTAGTCATGATTTTGCAAATATTCCACCTTGTAGTGCAGTTTGCACAAATCTTTTAAAAATGCACTCACCCTACAAACATTACTGATGAGTGACTCATCAGTAATGTTTGTATAGTGTGCCTAAAATGTTGCATAATTTTGCTGAGAGATCTATTACTGTGTGGTAATCTTAGATGAGTAGTTTTATGGACAAAACCCAGCATGTCATTCAGTGTTTCCTTTGTGCTAATGTGTCAGAGATGTTGGTGCACTATAACTGAAGTAATGTTGTTAAGTCCTTAAAGTCATATTCTTTTATTGTCATGACTGTATTTTTATTTTTGTATGATACTTGATTTATATGGAATATGGCTGAAGTAAACTAAACTCTAAAATACTTAGTCATTTGTTTAATAGTAAATTAATATTATATAATTCACATATAAAACTATGAACTGTAATTTTAAATGGTTTAAAAGCATGTAGAATACCATATGTAGGCAAGTATATTTCTCGTTTTTGTTTGTTTGTTATTTTTAAATCAAGAAACAAAGACAAAAAGGGGGAAAAAAGAAACAGGGCAGGGTTGTGCGGTTGATTCGTCCGTCCCCACCAATGCAAAAACAAAATCTACGCCCTTGGAATGTATTTTGATTCAAATTCAAATTCAAATTGTATTTGCCACATACACAGTCATCTGCCCTTTGGTTTCACCTGCACAAGTGCCAAGGTAGGTCTCCCCTGCATAATTGGTTTTCCCTTTGTTGGGAGCAGCGCTGGGCTGTTCAAATCACGGACAAACAGTATCCCACATTCATGATTTTTAGTTCACAAACACTTGTAATGACTAACTGCTCCTGACATTTTGGAGATGTTAGCTTGTAAAAAACCATCGTTTTCGGAGATTCGAAACGCTGTTTACGTGTGGACGAAACAGCTGCGTTTTCAAAAATACCCGTGTAGGTGCAGAGGTAGTGTAAAAGAGAAGTTACTTTCTTACTACCTGTCATTTATTGTAGATTACCTGTATTTGCTTAATTGTTTACTAAATGTTTGAGATGTGAAATAAACCGCAATGGAGCAAAATATGGGTGTGTGTGGTTGGAGGATGTGTTTGCACATGTGCACACGCGGGAGGGGGGGAGGGGGCAGGCACAACATAGCTATTAATCATAAAATATTATTTGAAAATTCGGAGGACAAAGAACACACAAGCACACAGTGCCTCAGTGATTCACAGAAGTATATCACAGATCACAGAACTACATCAGGGTGTCTCATGCAGCACTTTCAGTGGGGTTGCATAGTTTATTTGACTCCTGATACCTGGCATCTTTTAGCTTTCACCAGCTCATCAATATCAGGCTTCACATCCTGAGCGGCAGCTAACTTCAGGATGTGATTCAAGTGCCTGTGCGTGAGCCTTGAGCGCAGTTTTGTTTTATTTATGCTCATTACAGAGAAAACTTGCTCACAAAGATACATGGTTCCAGTTTTGCAGCGAGGGCTGTCAAGTTGGGGTAACCTGACAAGAGATTCTGATAGAATGTGTTCAAGCCAGCTGCGGCAAGTTTGCCCTTCAAATCCGAGTCACACTGCAAGTCTATTATTTCAAGTTGGATCCTGACGGGCAGATCAAAGGGATTCACGGTGAACGGCGAGCAAAAAACTTGGAAGTCTTTCTCCAGTTCACCAAAAATCTGAAATCGTTGCTCAAACTCTATAACAGTCCCGTTATTTTATCTTTGAACCGCTTCATATCTGCCACACTTTGGATTGTGCACACATTTTTCAGACAGGGAAGTGAGCTGCATCACCACCAGCGAGCTGCGTCTCCCACAATAACAGCTTCAACTTGAAAGAATGTATGCTGTCATAATACTGCGTGACAACTTTGTTGCATCCTTGCAGCTGTTTGTTCAGGTTATTCAGGCGCTCTGTAACATCCACCATATATGCAAGGTCCTGTATCCCTTCTGCGGAATGAAATTCTAACACTGGTTTGCCCTTTTCTTCCATAAACTGTTCAATTTCTTCTCGTAAATCAAAGAAACGTCTCAGCACAGCACCTCGGCTCAACCATCTTACCTCAGTGTGGTATGGCAGGCCATAGATGTGGTCTTTCTGAGAAGACTGTCAAACTGACGGTGATTGAGGCTTCTGGATCGGATGAAATTAACAGTTTGGATGACCACCTTCATGACATTATCCATTTTCAGTGACTTACAACACAAAGCCTCCTGGTGCAAAATACAGTGAAAAGTCCTCCATTTGCAGATTGCACTTTATCTCTGAACTTTTTTACAACGCCTGCTTTCTTCCCGATCATTGAGGGCACACCACCTGCAGCCAGGCTGACAGCACGGGACCAGTCCACTCTGACCCTGTCCAGCGCACCGACGAGTGCGGTGAAAATGTCAGCTGCGGTCGTTGTATCTGTCATCGGTACCAACTCCACAAACTCCTTGGTGACGGTCAATGTGTCATCAACTCCGCGGATGAAAATTGCCAGTTGTGCAACATCTGTAATGTCCGTGCCTTCATCAATTGCAACTGGAAACGCAATAAATGACTTTACTTTTTGCTTCAACTGGCTGTCCAAATCCGCTGAAAGATCAGAAATCCTGTCGGCAACTGTGTTTCTTGTCAGGCTGATATTTGCAAAGGCCTGGTGCTTTTCAGGGCACACAATCTCTGATGCCTTCATCATACATGTTTTTACAAATTCACCCTCACTAAATGGTTTTGATGCTAGTGCAATTTCGTTAGCAATAAGGTAGCTAGCTTTCACTGCAGCGTCACTGATGTCTTGGCTGTGAGTAAACACACTGCTGTTTCTTCAGACCCGCCAACAGTTCATTCACCTTCTCTCTTCTCCGCTGTCCTTGAAAGTTGTCATATTTGTCGGAATGAAGACGGAGGTTATATTCTTTCAGCACTGCAACATGCTGGGAACACACCAAACATACAGCTTTCCATTTCACTTTTGTGAATAATTAGGAGGATGACCATTTTTCTTGGAACACTCTGCACTCTGCATCCACTTTTTTCTTTTTTGACAGAGACATATTGGGGCAATGAGGGTGCCAAAGCACATCAGGTTTAAATTCGCATGGGCAAAACAAATTAGCTCACAATTGCTATTGCGCCATCCAATGGACACAATTGGAACAGCAGTTTCTTTATTGAAAATTGCTGCTCATTTTATACTTTACAAAATCATCTCAAGGGCCGGATTAAACCCGATTGCGGGCCTGATCCGTTTTTGACACCCCTGTGATAGAGTGATTTGATTTGATGACCACACAGTGTAGTTGTGCAGTAAACAAATGTCCAGAATGTCCAGTGTGTGTGTAAAAACCATATGTGTGGGTCAGCACTATGTGGTGGTGTGATTGAGAGACCGTATCACCTCCACCACATAGTACTAACCCACACATATGGTTTTTACACACACACACTGTCTCTTAGTGACGCTGAAAAACTAGTTCATGCATTTATTACTTCCAGGCTGGACTACTGTAATTCTTTATTATCAGGATGTACTAAAACTCACTGAAAAGCCTTCAGTTAATCCAAAATGCTGCAGCAAGAGTACTGACAGGGACTAGAAAGAGAGAGCATATTCTCCTGTTTTGGCTTCCCTTCATTGACTTCCTGTTAAATCCAAAATTCAAAATCCTGCTCCTCACATACAAGGTCTTAAATAATCAGGCCCCATCTTATCTTAATGACCTTGTAGTACCATATCAACCTATTAGAGCACTTCGCTCTCGCTCTGCAGGCCTACTTGTTGTTCCTAGAGAATTTAAAAGTAGAATGGGAGGGAGAGCCTTCAGTTTTCAGGCCCCTGTTCTGTGGAACCAGCTTCCAGTTTGGATTTGGGAGACAGACAGTAGAGCTGGGCGATATATAGAGTTTTTTTAAAATATCAATACATTTTTATACGAGATAATAGATGTGACAATACCCTTTATATCGATATAGTCTATGTTACGTAATAATTATACTTGCGAAGCCACATGTTTGCCTCTCTTTTGTCCACTTTTGTCTCTACGCAACGTTACTCGGCCCCGCCTCTCTCCTTCACTGAACACAACTCCATAGAGCGAGCGAATCACTCGTGATGGTAAATTTGATTCTTTTTACTGAATCGAGTTTTAATGAGTCACTCACCAAAGTGAATCAGGTTTTTTGAGTCATTTGAGTCACTGAGTCAGTTGACCAGAGAGTGCAAAAAATTTACATTTTCACTCAAACTTAATTTGTTTCTCTTTTAATGTAAATCCTACTGCTAAGATGAGTGATTCTTAAAGAAAACAACTTTTTTATATAGCAAAAAGGAGCAAAAGAATTTCTAAAGGGAACATTTCTTTTGTTTATTTTTATTTTATTAGTATTTTCCTTACATGTGTCAAATATATATTTTCTCATCTAAATGTCCACTGAGCTGTGAGCCAGGGGGCGGTAGTGCGCCTTAACATTGGTTGCCAACCAGGAAGAAGAAGAAGCTGCGATCCAGGAGGGAGGGGCTGAGCGAGTCATGAGTGATTCGCTCGCTCTATGATTCAGCACAGGAGGGAGGGGGTTAGCGAGTCATGAGTGATTCGCTCGCTCTACGATTCAGCACAGGAGGGAGGGGGTTAGCGAGTCATGAGTGATTCGCTCGCTCTGTGATTCAGCACAAGAGGGAGGGGGTTAGCGAGTCATGAGTGATTCGCTTGCTCTATGATTCAGCACAGGAGGGAGGGGGTTAGCGAGTCATGAGTGATTCGCTCGCTCTATGATTCAGCACAGGAGGGAGGGGGTTAGCGAGTCATGAGTGATTCGCTCGCTCTACGATTCAGCACAGGAGGGAGGGGGTTAGCGAGTCATGAGTGATTTGCTTATGCTACGATTCAGCACAGGAAGGGAGGGGGTGAGTAGCTCAAATGTGCTGTTAGCATGTTAGCAGAGTGATGCTACTGTGAACCGAGGAGCTATTGTCTTGATGTGAGCTTCTACTCAGGGTTTTTTCTTCCAGTTCAGAGCAGAAATGTTTTTGTTAAGATACTGGATGTCGTGTTTTTCTTCACAATTTAAATTATAAGCTAGATATATTTCTACTAATGAAATTAGTTTGCTAACAGCAACAGGGATGAGTCAGTGAGTCAGTTGCGCTTGTGAATCATGATTCACGAGTCAGCAAAGTGATTCTCGAGTATTGAACGATTCGTTCATGATTCGCGCATCACTAGGTAGAGACAAGATGGACACGGCAAATCTCCGTTAACGAGTTACTGTGCATCGCCCCGTGTGTGGGGCTTCACGGCGTCAACGTGTTAACAAGCTAACCACGCTAACGAGCTAACCACACTAACTCCATGCAGCCAAGAGGGGCTGCACAGTCTAAAATCCTTTCATTTTCTCAAAAGTTGACAGCGCGCTTTATGTATGAATTCTGGTTGTGCTTGATGGCCGCGAACCGATTTTATGTGGTACATGGCGCTCAGCAATCTGTCAAAAAATGTTTTAGTACGACTTTGCTAAGCTACGGAGCTGCACTGCTTGATGGATTGTCCGAGCATTACGGCTACCGAGGAGCATCGCAGAGTGATACGTACTGTGCTTTAACGTAATATTACCGTACTGTGTGTGTATAAGGACCATAAATGGCACCTGTTAAGAGACATGGTTACAAAGAGGATTTCAAACTCCAGGCTGTCAGTCACGCAGTAGAAGTTGGGAACAGAGCAGCTGTGAAATCTGTCTCTGTAATTATGCTCAATGTCTTTAAGTTTACATTTTGACTGCACAATTTTGAGCTTTTTGTTATGCACAAAAACAACATTGTTTTCTTTTATTTATGGAGCATGATTATTTAATAATTATAATAATTATATTATAATTATTTTTTAATAAATGCTCATAATTTATTTTTGAGTAATTTTTTCATGTACATCTATTCTGTATGTTAATAAAAGTGCCTGTGTGACATCTGGGACACAGCTTTGACTAAGGACTCTCTTTTGTTCGTACTTTTATGGCTTAAAAAAATATCGAGATATATATCTTATATCGCCATCCAGGTAAAAATATCGAGATATGAATTTTGGGTCATATCGCCCAGCCCTAACATACACTATCTCTACTTTCAAGATTAGGCTTAAAACTTTCCTCTTTGCTAAAGTAAATAGTTAGGGCTGGACCAGGTGACCCTGAATCCTCCCTTAGTTGTGCTGCAATAGACGTAGGCTGCCGGGGATTCCCATGATGCATTGAGTTTTTCCTTTCCAGTCACCTTTCTCGATCAGTATGTGTTAATAGGCCTCTCTGCATTGAATCATATCTGTTATTAACCTCTGTTTCTCTTCCACAGCATGTCTTTATCCTGTTTTCCTTCTCTCATCCCAACCGGTCGCAGCAGATGGCTGCCCCTCCCTGAGCCTGGTTCTGCCGGAGGTTTCTTCCTGTTAAAAGGGAGTTTTTCCTTCCCACTGTCGCCAAAGTGCTTGCTCACAGTGGGTCATATGATTGTTGGGATTGTCTCTGTACCTAAGAAGTGCCTAGAGGCGACTTTTGTTGTGATTTGGTGCTTTATACATAAAATTGAATTAAATTGAAGTCTACACTTCTGCACTAGGTTGAGTTTATCAGTGAGGTCTGGGTTGTTTTCTTTCTCTAAGAGAGAGAGAGATGGTTTTATGCTTGGACATGTCTGCAACGGGCCCTAGTACGTGTTATTTTAATCAGTATTTTATTGGTTACACTTGTGTTTGCTTTTGTTACAGTGCACTGAGATAAGAAAATCTGAGAGGTGTGATCCACCGACGGTGATATTTTGTGAGTTCATGATTTAAGAATCAGCTCTTTAAACCAGGCCTGAGAGATTGAAATTTAAAGTGCTATGAAATAGTCTTACTGGAAACAGTTGCAAAGTGTGTTTCTCCATGATTATAATGGGTTTTGGAGAAATTCACTTATATGGGACACTGATCACATGACATGGTCCTGAGTCTAAAAGGATTGCAGCGAGTCAATCCAGTCCAAAATAACAGGGAAGTGTTTTCCTTTAAAATGATGACATCATCTTGCTGTTAATGGATACTGGAATAGGTTGTGCATGAGACTCCATTATCAGTAATACCTGGTATGGATGTGTGTGATTGAATGCATGCGACTGGACAATGATGGACTGACGATGTAGACTAAAAGTTTTGACTGACTTGATACTGAGACAAAAACTGCACCGACCTTAGGATTAGTAAATGTCGACAAACAATTCACCCAGCCGGTAAGAAAAGGGTGGATGCATTGTTTTGATTTGTTTTTGCAGGAGCAGGAGGACAAGAGAGACCGGAGGGGGAGAATGTAGCTTCCCATGAGAGTGTGGAACTGCAGACTGAACCCTTTGGCTGCTAATTTTAAGTTACTGATGGTTGCATCAAGAAAATTGTATTTTATTGGCTGTGTTTGATTAAGGTATCAGATTATATTGTTGGGAATACCAAATGCTACAGTGGAGAAAACGTTTGATATCACTCATGACTGGAATATGTTACTATTAACCATAGCAGGCCACTGTAAAACTTGATTACATTTTATAGAGGAAAATTACTCTCGCAAAGATAAATAAAAATACACATCTCTCCATAACAAAATGGAGCCCCAAAGAAAAAGGAAAGTTTCTGCTGTGTGGGATCATTTTGATCTTTTAACTGCAAATAGTTTGTCTGTCTTTGTTTCAGTGTTTCAATCTATCAGAATGGGAAAAACAGCAATGTGACTTGCAGTGTAAATTATTTATTTCATGTTCTGCATTTTTATTTTTTTCCTTTGTTGTTATTATTTATTTTATTTTATTTTCAGTTGTTACAGACGGGACAGACGTGACTGAGGGATAGGAAAGGGAGAAAGAAAGATGAAGGAAAAGAAAAACAGAAGGGAAGAGGGACAGTGAGAAAGGGCTCTTAAAAAGAGAAAGAAGAGAAAAAAAATCTCCTGGATCGCCTGTTTAGAAACAGGTCACCTGAGAAAACAAGCAAAAAAAACAGATCAACATACTAAAGACAACACCATCACGTTAATCTAGCTAAGTGTAAACAGTAGTAAATACTAAATATTGAATGTTGCTGTGTAGCAAGCAGGACAGACAGCGCACAATGTGCTTGGCAATAGCAGCCAAGAAAGGTGTAGTTTATGTCTATGAACAGTGAACACCCGTGTGCACACCTGTGTGGATCAGTGCGCTTGTATTCAAAAGGTTTCCCCATGTAATGGTCTGCTAAAGGATGTAGAGAGCCATAGCCCCGTCCCCCAGGGCATCAAGCAGGCATGGAGGAGATCCAGGCTCCAGACATCCAGAGGCCCCAGAGTACGAGAGCCCAAGGAGGACCACCGGAGGGGCATCGTGCCACCCTCGTGGGAAGAGCTGAGGAGAGCCCCAGATGAGGGATCACCCAGTAGCCACGGAGCAGAAGCCAGAGGGGGCTGCAGTGGCGTGCAGCCAGCTGTGCCAGAGTGAACCGAGCCGCAGGCCCAGAGGCTGGAGGCCCGAGGGCCCCCTTTGCCCCGGAAGAGGCCTGACCGAGCAACAGGCGCCAGGCCCCGCCAAGTAGCCACCGGGAGTGAGCTGGTACATACCTGGGCACCCAGCCCCGGACACTAAGAGTCACCATCGTGCCGACCCCTGAGGGCATCAGTTACCGGCAGGGAGTGTAGTGAGGGGAGATAGGCCTTTGGAGGGCCTGGGAGTTCCCAGAGAGGTGGAGTGTAAGACCCGACCTGACATATAAACACAGACACAAACATGCATTCCCACCCTCATGCACACATATACAAATACTCAGCACTCATCCAACGTAGACATACATGGACACTGTACACACAATCACACTCCCCAAACAAACTATACCCCAGGTCCAGGTACCCTCGCCTCTGAAGAGGAAACGGCACCTACACCCAGGAGATGTTACCCTTTCCCCCGGGGTGGAGGCAAGCAGACCACCCCAGGCTCCGCAGCAGCAGGGAGGCCCCGCATCCCAGATCCCAATCGGACGGCCAACACCTCCTCCCAGCCCCCCCGCCCCGATGGCCAGCAGAGAACAGGGGTGTGTGAAGACCCCAAACCTCTGCATTTCTTACAGTACGTACCTAATCACCAGCAGCTGCCGTTGCTCTCTTGGACCTGTCCCCTTGCTTATCCCTCTCCCCTGGCCAAGGCCCTCACGCCCCATATACCAAGCCTTAAATCAAGTACTAACGTGAACGTCATTTTGGTGTTAGTCAATAAACCTTTGTTAAACCCTTTACTCTGCCTCTGCCTTGGGTTTCCTGCACGTGGGTTTGATTTTTGGTTCTCAGCCTCTGGCCGTTTTGTGACAATAATAATTAAGACCAGGTAAGTACATTTTTTTCCAGATGTATTTTTAACTCTGTTACACTAGGATGTAGCACTGCAAAGAAGAAGAGTAAAACAATGAAGAAAAAACCATTGTGTTTAGCTTTGATAAATTAAAATGTACCGTTACACTCAGAGGATCAATATGAAATCAAAATATATGCAAATTTTGCATGAAGCACATGACTGATAGTTGTTCTGTCCTGAGCTTTTGTTTCCTATAGCACCCACTTGGTAATTGCAAATGTTCGACGGAGGAATATCACCAAAAGTGGGAAAGGTAAGCCCCAATGGGGGTAATAACACCATAAATGTCACTTATGGTCAAATTCCTAAAATTTGAGACTAAGTATAAAATTCTCAAAAATTTAGAGACTGAGAGGAGTTCTAGATAAACATAATTTGTCAAACCCCACAGGGTGGAGGGTTTGAATCTATAATATTTTGAAATAACACCCAATAAAATGTTGACCATGTTGATTATGTTTATTCTAGTGTGCAGAGATTTGCTAATCTGACCAGGGAATGTAATAAACAGGAATGTCAGAACAGTAAGCGCTAAAGTCAACTTTGACAGTCCAGACTAGGATGACGTTGGACATCCTCAGGATGGGAAAAAGGGTTGGTGTGACCAAGGTGTGGTTCGGCTTGTTGTATGTATATTTCAAATTGATACAGCTCTGGATGGGCCAGTTACCAGGGCATGGAAGAATGACAGACTTTATTAAATGAGGAAAAGGAATTTTCTGGGATCTTCATCCTCTGCGTGAGTGGTTGACTAAAGCATGCATTAAAATAAACGCTTGATAATTGGCCATATTTACAGCTGTATTGACTTGTTGTTGACGCGGTCTATCTCATGTTAAAGGACTCTAAGTGAAAGATTGAAAACAGTGACTGTTAAGGGAAAATCCCAAACAGAAGTCTGCCAAGGTAAACAGAAACACAGTGAGACAAAATACTTGATCACATGTACATGGGTGAAGTCTCAAGTGAGAGTCACACAGTGTACTTCTTTATTCGTGCATTTATAGTCACTGGTGCCCATACAACAGTGAATACGTCTATTCATAGGAAGAGGAATGTTAGTGCGTAGGGAGTGAAGATAAGAGTGGTTGAGGTGTATGTGTGTGTGTTGTGGGATACAGAAGGATGTGGCCCCTCTTCTTGTTAGGGAGCGTCAGATAAGAGTGTCCAGCTCTCCTCTTCCTGGCAGGAGTGAAATAATAACAGCTTGTTCAGCTGTGAGAAAGAATTTATAAAACAGTCTTGTAGTGGACAACAGTCTAAGTCATCAAAAGGTCAACATACAGTATTCTATCATATGCGAACTTATATCATTAAAAGCTTATACTGACTACTAAGTACAATTTTCCATTGACAGTGACACTAAGAGAAGAATATGCAGTGCCACACTATCAGATGCCAGTGAAGGTTGGGCTCAGTGATGAATCAGGTGAGCTGGATTCATGGCTGAATCAAGACATAAATTCTCCTGCTGTGGTCAGTGAGGGGAAAACAGAGTTGCAAATGTGAACTTCATATTAACACACAGGTTTTGTTTCTAGGCAGGTCTGCGGATGCAGGCTCTGGGCGGAGCCAGGAGTTCAACAGATCTAACATGATAATTAAACTGATTTCATTCCCTAACACAGGGCAGCAGGGCTAGAGCAACAATACTCGAGAGGAGAATTTCTGATGTTTTCTGAGATATGATGTCGCTAACCTTTTCCTTTAATTTCTTGCTCCGGTGAATTGACACATGGCAGTGTGTCAAAAAGGGGGAAGTCGAGTTTTAACATGAAACAATGGTTTCAATGACCTTATTTGTGTGTTTAATAATTTAGGTATGGTAAAACTTAAGATTATGACCCAGAGGTTCCCAGACTTTTTCGTGAGAACCAGTGAGAAGCATAAATCATCATTTTCACGTTTAAGCATTAATGATTGAAATGAACTGAATAGCGTTTAAAATGCCAGTGTTCATGAGAAGCTGAGTATCACACTGGAGAGGAAACCGTGGGACGGCAGGCTGAATGAAACATATGCTTTTGTGAAAAGGAGGGAAAATGTTAGAATTGAAAATGGTTCATTTGTTTTTGATTTCTTTTACTTAAACAAGCGGTTATAATCATTTTCATACACACATTGCAAATAAGAGTTGACACTCAGTCTTCTGAAGGTCATAAGCAGAGGGGTAAATGCACACATGCTTACACATGTAGATATGATTAGAATAAGTCCCTGGATCAGAGAGTCCTGAACATGATATTCTAAACCAAATTTGAATCACTGGAAGAACAATGGATAACAACATTAGATTATTAAGGCTAGGGAGAGAGGTGTTTTGGTTTTCTGCCTTACAGAAGAAGGAACAGACACCAGACGAGGTCACTGAGATACAAGGACCCTTCGCAGCAGAGACAGACACAGAGACTGCCAAGACAGCAACTGGGGTCAAGTGTCATGCCGTTTGGGCTCCGTCCAGTCACCTCAAGAGGATGGATCCCATAAGCACACTAATAACCATGAAGGGGTTGGCGGAAATCCAGGAACACCAGATCAAGGAGGTTCGAAAAAGAGCAGAAAATCACCCGACTGGAAGAAATTGGTAGCTGCAGCAATAAAATAAAGGTTAAAAGCTCCTTGGACAGAGGTTCTAGTCTGAGTACGTGGGAAAGGTACAAGGTAGCACCAAGATGAGGTTGGGGAAAACTGTAGCACCAAAATAAAGCTGTGGGAGAACTGGAGAGTGATGGGAGTGTCATCTGTAACTACTGTTGTTGTTGTAAATATAGTCTTTCTTGGATCTGAATTGCCCAAACACAGAGGTCATCCCACATAAGGTCCATCCGTTAAAGGGGACAAAGGGCCATAGGGGTAAGAAGAAATGGACCTCGCAAAACTGGATTATAAGGTGTAAGTGATCTCTTTAAAAAGAGATCAAAGGGGGAATTGTGAGATTATTATACTATCTTATGCCACGTTATACCCCTAATTAAAGACTGTGAAATTATTATGTAGTTTTAGTTTGCATTGTTCTCCTGTCATGTTTTTAGTTTAGAATCTGATGAGCAATATTTTAATTTATTTTTTGATTTGTTGCTTTTCTGTTTTCTACCTGAGGGATTGCCACCTTAACGTGGTTAGGGGGTTTGCGTGCCTTAGTGACCATAAAAGCTAGACCAGCAGAAGCTTAGTTTTCAGGTGGGACACCCAAGTTGGTCAGGTCATAAGGTGGAGGCCTGATAAAGTGTAATCCAATTACATGACAAAAACAGTTCTCCAGAGTAGGGGTGTCACGATTAGTTGACTAGTCACTATTACGTTGACTATCAAAGTCGTCAATGACTAATTCAATAGTCGGCACGTGATTTGAAGCTTTGTAAGATCTTTAAAGATGCAGGAATAAGTAGTAGGATTTAAGAGTGTAATATTGGACTGAACGGAAAATAGTTACTCATATTTTGTGTTTTAAATACGTAACGCCGGTACATGTATTCCATTACTCCCCAACACTGCCCCTAATCCAGAGCACCCCACCCAACCCCCACACTGTTCTTGCTTCCATTGCCACCAGGTGCCCCCTTTACATTTCTGTCTGCCCCCTCATATATGCCTGTCTACAACCGGCCCAGGTACTGTCACTGGGTTCATATTAAAGGAGTGTTCACAAGAAATCATCAGCATCAAACTGTGACAACAAAAAATGTTCATTAAAGCAACCAAGAACTGCATAAGTTTGATGTGAATCTTTAGTAATGGATGGGGGAAGCTCTGTGACAATTTTATCAACAAATAAGGATTTCATCGTCTTCTGGATGCGATACCTTGGCCTCCAGTAACACTATGAGGAATCTTACAGTCATTTTGACCAGGACTTGTCTTTCAATGGAAATATTAAGCAAATGTTTAAGCCTGCTTTCTTCCATTTCTGCAATATATTTAAAATGAGAAATATCCTGTCTGGGAAGGATGCAATGGCTGTTTTTTTTTTTTTTATCCATGTGTGGATGCACCTGCCCACCTCCCAAATTGTACCCAATAGGATTTCCGGCTCTTTTTAGAGAACCGACTCTTTCGGCTCCAAACCGGCTCTTCAGGTTGTTTTGTTGCTTTAATTCATTTATTACTAACAGCACTATAAAATTATGGAGAAAAGAAATTACTAATGTAAAAAAAGTGGTTTTATTTATACATGTTTATATATAAATATGTGCGGTGGCCCATAGAGACAAAGTACGTACAAACTCCAAAACACATTTCTAGCGTTAACTGAAATTCCAAAACAGAGCTACCTAGATCACTTAAATTACACAATTGAAAGTATATGTGTATTGTTTGTGTATTTATACACAAGCACTCATATATATTCAAATAATTTTAAAAAAATGTTCATTTACCTGTTACTACCACACACTAAATCCAGTCGTTGGTACTTGCTGGCTTGTGTAGCCACTAGGTAACAAAAGCTCAACACTGCGCCGAGCATCCTGGAGCACTTCTGTTGTCTTTTGTTCGTGTTTTAGAGTTTGTACATGCTTCAGAGTTCATAACTGTTTTGAAGTTTGTACGTGTTTTGTCTCTAGGGGCCACTGTAAATATACTTTTATTTATTCACTCCACATAAAATGTAATAAATAAATAAATACAAAAACCAACTTTTCACATTTCAATTTTTAACTATTTAAATTTTCATCTTTTTCCTTTTAAACAAATTTAAAGTGAAACAACACAAAACACTGCAAACCACAACACAATTAAATATAAATTAAAATATGAAAAAGAAGATGCACATTCTCTGTCATATGGGCCTGCATGAATAAACTTTCTGAATCCTTTATCATCTGCAACTAAAAATAGTTGTGGATGATAACTATACCTTTCTAATGTGACGTTGTTGTTCCTGGCTCTTTTCTCTGTCTCTCCCTCCCACTCTGTTCCTGTGCTACTGTGAGTGTAACTACCGCCCCTCCCCCCTCTTCCCAGTGCAAAGCACAAGGCTTGCATGCGGAGTGAAGCGGAAAAAATGTGCGAGAGAGAGGGTGAGAGGAAAAAAAAACAAAAAGCAAAAAACCCCCCACGGCTCGTGATAAGGAGCCGGCACGCGTCGTTCATGTCAAAGATCAGGCTCTAAGAGCCATTTCGTTCGTGACCGACACATCACTAGTACCCAAACTCTGTACCTCCCTCCATCCAACCACACACTTCTTTGGGTTTGCCATCAGCCCTGCCTGCCTCATGGACTCCAGGACTGTGACCAACCACTGCACATGATCCACCGAGGTATCACTATGAATGACAACACCATCCAGGTAAGGAACAGCATATGCAGTGTGAGGACGCAGCTAGCGCTCCACGAGGTGCTGGAAAATGGTCGGGCTTCAACCAAGGCAAACAGAAGTGTGAGGAATTGATACGAACCATACAGAGTAGAGAAGGACGTTTTTGTCTGTGGACTCTGCACACAAGGGAATCTGCCAGTGGGCGTTGGTTAAATGTAGCATAATAAAAAAAACAAGCAGTGCTTATACAGTCCGGGTCAACACGGGGCATGGGATAAGCATCAAACCATGAGACCTTGTTCACTTGTGACAATCACCACAGAACCGTATAAAACCCTGCGCTCACTTCTTAATTACCTGGAAGCACTTTAAAGACAACCGGTCCCTCTCAACAGCCAGACAGGCTGCGTTTCAAAGTGCTGCTCCGTGAGAGTCGTGCAGACGAGCAGGGGGGAGAACACATCTTCAAACCACTGCTGCAATGCAGGAACATCACCACCACCACAGCACATTTTTGAGAAAAATCGAATATTTTTGTCCTTGAAGATCATTTCAGAGTTTTTAATGAGCTGCAGGAACCCTGTTCAGTGTGAGTGGAGAACAGCCAAGTCTCCTCCTCTGATAAACCTCCACATGTACCACTGAAAACTGTTAAATTACTTTGAATCTGAAATCATGGCTCAAACTACTTGTTGTGAGACCATTTCTTTATTTTTCACACCAAACTGTTTAATAAGACAAACTTTACACAGAGTTCATGAAATATAACTAACACTTTAACATTATCAGGATTTTCATAATGCAAACTTCAAATTAACAAGAAAACAGCTCCAGAACATGTGGATCAAAATAAATTCATTAAAAAACAACATGTGGACTTCAAGAATACAGTAAATACACTAAAGTAAAAGGAGGAGCCAAAAATAGAGGTTTAATAGAATTTGAAACAACTAAAAGTAGTCACCTGTGATCTTTAAAATGGTCTTGATGTGTGCTGCTGTTTTTAACTTTTAACACTTCTTTAAAATGAATACTTTAAAAAAAAAGAAGTTAATTTTGGAAAACTAAGAAAGTTCAAATGAAAGAAATTGACTGTTAAGTCTAATTGTTGAATGTTGTCATTGTGGTTCTTAAATTTGAGAGTCTTAGTTCAATCTATAGGATCAAGACATTCCTTTGTCTCTGACCACCTCTCCAGCTACTCTGTGCTGGGGGAGGTTTTATTGTAGACACATCTGTTGTGAAGATTCTGTTTGTTGTTTGGTAAGCTTCCTGCCCTTTGTATGGCTTCACTGTGTTGTGCATGGTGAACCAATACAGGAATTGAACCATATATTGGGTTTGGGGGAGATTTCCATTTTATGACTAAGGATGTTGTTAGAAACAGTTGGAAGTCACGCACAAAGAGAGACACACATTCTCACACACTCACTCAGACACACACACATTCTCACATGCATACACACACACACAAACACACACACAAGTTCTTGCACATGCATATGGGTGCTTACACATACACACTAATAGTGCCTTGTCTTAGAACCATTGGGGGGTTTTACGGTGGGAGGTGCTTGTGTTGTGTTGTACTGTGTAAACTGTAACTGTCATGTCCATAAAAAGGCTATGAGGACAGCTGCTCTTTGAAGGATTTAGGCTTCAAGAGCTGGTTCTTGACCAAAGCTTCCCTCGTTAGAAACGGATGAAGATGATCTCTTATGTTTTGCATTCTTCATGAGGAATAAGTCTCTAAACTAGCGGGGCATGTGGAAACACAGACCCAACATTGATATATATCCATATCTGTAATTTTGATACAATATCAGTTTGGTAAAAAAGATATTTCTATAACTTTAATAATACAGTAACAAGTACAACTACTAAACACTACTGCGTCCTAAGGGAACAAAGAATAAAATGTAACAGGGATAACATTTTAGAGAATTAAAATCCCTCAAAGGAAAAAACATAAACTTGATATGCATATCTATACATGCAGGTTCCTGAATGTAACATTCAGGATTATTCACTGCAGCTCCAGAAATCAGAGCTACCTCATCAGATCCAAGTGTGACATCAGCTGACACTCTTTACAGGAGATTCCATGTGAACTCTGTGGAGCCTGATCTCCAAGGTTTTTAAGTCCGACCCTGAAACCAGAAGAGGATCTTTCTCTCTCTTCAGATTCAGTGTGATCCAGTGATTTCAGTCCTGCATGATCAGGCTGATGTTTGCACAGAGCAGATAATGAAGTGAATGTTTTTGCACAGCTGTACACCTTAATTCCTGAGTGGGTAACTAGATGCTTCTGTAAGTTGCTACTTTGAGAAAAGGCTTTACCACACAACTCACAGATGTAAGGTTTAAATCCACTGTGGATGAGTTGGTGTTTTTTTAAACCTCCAGCCTGGGTAAAAGACTTTCCACACAAGTCACAGCTGTAAGGTTTAAATCCACTGTGGATGAGTTGGTGTGTTTTTAAGTCTCCAGCCTGGGAAAAAGACTTTCCACACAACTCACAGCTGTATGCTTTAACTCCACTGTGGATGAGTTGGTGTCTTTTTAAGCTGTGAGCCAAGGAAAAAAACTTTCCACACAAGTCACAGCTGTAAGGTTTAACTCCACTGTGGATGATTTGGTGTGTTTTTAAGTGTCCAGCCTGGGAAAAACACTTTCCACACAACTCACAGCTGTATGCTTTAACTCCACTGTGGATGAGTTGGTGATTTTTTAAGCTGTGAGCCAGGGTAAAAGACTTTCCACACAAGTCACAGCTGTAACGTTTAACTCCACTGTGGATGAGTTGGTGTGTTTTTAAGTTTCCAGCCCAGGCAAAAGACTTTCCACACAGGTCACAGCTGTACGGTTTAAATCCACTGTGGATGAGTTGGTGTTTTTTTAAGTCTCCAGCCTGGGTAAAAGACTTTCCACACAAGTCACAGCTGTACGGTTTAACTCCACTGTGGATGAGTTGGTGTTTTTTTAAGTCTCCAGCCTGGGTAAAAGACTTTCCACACAAGTCACAGCTGTAAGGTTTAACTCCACTGTGGATGAGTTGGTGTGTTTTTAAGCCTCCAGTATGCGTAAAAGACTTTCCACACAAGTCACAGCTGTACGCTTTAAATCCACTGTGGATGAGTTGGTGTTTTTTTAAGTCTCCAGCCTGGGTAAAAGACTTTCCACACAAGTCACAGCTGTAAGGTTTAACTCCACTGTGGATGAGTTGGTGTGATTTTAAGGTTTGAGGCAGGGTAAAAGACTTTCCACACAAGTCACAGCTGTAAGGTTTAACTCCACTGTGGATGAGTTGGTGTGTTTTTAAGTGTCCAGCCAGGGTAAAAGACTTTCCACACAAGTCACAGCTGTAAGGTTTAACTCCACTGTGGATGAGTTGGTGTGTTTTTAAGTTCTGAGCCTGGGTAAAAGACTTTCCACACAAGTCACAGCTGTAAGGTTTAACTCCACTGTGGATGAGTTGGTGTCTTTTTAAGCCGCCAGCCTGGACAAAAGACTTTCCACACTCAACACAGCTGTATGTTTTCTCTCCCTTTCTTCTGTGAGGTTTGTCGGCCTCCTGAAAGCGCTGACTTCTCACTCCATGTTGGTCCTGCAGTGACAGACATACAAACAGAGGCAGTGAGTGAAATGCAGTCGTGGAACAAACAGAAACTCTCTCCATCAGTGGAATCAAACATGTCAAAAAACACATTGTAGGTGTGTTACCATCACCTTCTAGAGAAATTATCACATTTCAATGATGTGGTACAATGAGAGTTGTAATGAAAAATACATATTGAAGAAATATTGATCAGCTGAGAAAATCTTTTACTTAGGGCTGGGCAATATATCGAGTTTTTTTTTAAAATATAGATATATTTTCATAGGAGACATAAGACGTGACAATATCGTTTATATCGATATAGTATATGTTACGTTATAATTATACTTGTGGAGCCGCAGGTTTGCCTCTCTTTCGTCCACTTTTGTCTCTACGCAACGTTACTCGGCCTCGCCTCTCCTTCATTTAACACAACTCCTCCTCCCCCTTAGCTTCACCTGCAGGCAATGACAAGATGAACGTGGCAAATCTCCGTTAGCAAGTTGCTGCGGATCGCCCCGTGCGTGGCACTGGACGACGTCAACATGTTGGCGAGCTAACCGCGCTAACTAGCTAACAACGCTAACGACATGCAGCCCACAGGGGCTACACGGCCTAAAATCCTTTCATTTTCTCAAAAATCGACAGTGCTCCTTATGTATGAATTCTGGTTGTGCTTACTGACCGCGAACCGATTTTGCGTGGTACACGGCGCTCAGCAATCTGTCAAAAAATGTTTTAATACGACTTTGCTAAGCTACGGGGCTGCACCACTTGATGGATTGTCGGAGCATTACGGCTACCGTAGTCTGGTGCCTCGCGGAGTGATACGTACTGTGCTTCAACGTAATATTAGGGCTGCTCAATTAATCGAATTTTAATCACGATTACGATCTGGGCTTTCAACAATCATTAAAATGACTGAGCCGATTATTAGCCCCTCCTCGTGCTTTTACTCTCGCGCTGCTCGTGTGGGAAATCGGCGCACCTCTCTGCATTTCGAACACGTGTCACAACAATTAAGAGCAGCGGTCTCCAAGCTTTTTTGCGCCACGGACCGGTTTATGCCCGACAGTATTTTCATGGACCGGCCTTTAAGGTGTTGCGGATAAATACAACAAAATAAAACTAGTACAGGTACCGAAAAAAAGAAAATTTATTCATAACACACGTGAAAAGACCAAGGGAAACCGAGTAAACGATAAAAACGATAACAAAATAACGCTGAAAACCGATAAAAACCCTGAAAACTATACATTTCACACCTGAGCTTCAACTCTCGCGGCCCGGTACCAAACGACTCATGAACCGGTACCGGTCCGAGGCCCGGGGGTTGGGGACCGAGGGAAGCTCGGAAAGCTAAGCAGAAGTTATTTGGAGAGGAGAGTGACTGCTGTTGGTTGAAAAGAGAGGTAAAAAAAAAACTTCAGTGGTGTGGAAACATTATTGGTTCGCAGAGTCAGACGTGGATCAAGTAGACATAGTGTGTAAACTTTGCTAGAGTGTCGTAGCTGCACCACAGAGCAACACTGCAAAGTTCACTAAACATAGATGTTTACATTTTTCATTTATTTTTTATATTGCAAACATTTGCACTGTTATCAGTATTTGCACACTATTTTATGACAATCTTTAAAGTCATTATTCAATACATTGTTATTGTTAAATAAATATCGTCAAATAATCGAGATCTCAATTTCAGTGAAAATAATCGTGATTATCATTTTTGCCATAATCGAGCAGCCCTACGTAATATTACCGTGCTGTAATGCGTATAAGGGCCATAAATGGCACCTGTTAAGAGACGTGGTTACAAAGAGGATTTCAAACTCCAGGCTGTCAGTCAAGCAGTAGAACTTGGGAATAGAGCAGCTGTGAAATCTGTCTCTTTGTTATTATACTCAGCGTCTGTTAGTTTACATTTTGACTGCACAATTGTGAACACTTTGTTATGCACAAAAACAACATTGTTTTCTTTTATTTATGGAGCATGATTATTTCATAAATGCTCATAAAAAAAAAAATCGAGATATATATCGTATATCGCCATCCAGCTAAAAAAATATAGAGATATGAATTTTGGGTCATATCGCCCAGCCCTACTTTTACTCATAAAAAATTGTGAGTTCGACTGATGATATTGTTGTTTCAATGTGTGCTGATAAAAATGATCTTTGTATTTTCTTATAACCTCTGAGTTTTTTGTTTGTGAATGTAAATTGTGTATGTATGGAGGAGCCCAGGATGGAAAAGAAAAAGCTGCTGTTAATAGGTTTTTAAAAACCAACTAGCTGTGCACAGTTTCAATAACAGTGTAACTGTGATATTTGTCTTACCTTTTGTGTTGAAGTCATTGTTTCCTCTGTAGTGGCTGAGCTGAGTCCAAATGGCTGAAATTGTTCATCTGCTGCTCCACCAGACTCTTCTCCTCCTGTAAACAACTGGCAGCTTCCTCTTTTTTGTTCTAGAACATACAGATTTAGAAAAGGGGAACCTCAGCTCTGAGAATAACTCTGTGACCTTTGTACAGCACTACACACACACACACATACGCAAGCTTGTATAAATAATGAACGCAGACAGTGATTAGGTGCAGATATACACTCCATAAAGCACCCCTCCATTAGCCAAACCCATCTATTTTCTGATTGGATAGTTAAATTTGTGATTGACATAACATTGGCCAATCAGATGAAAAGTAGGGTCAAAATTCGTACTTGTAATTTGCAGAGTTTCACACGTATTTTTTGGCTAAGTCCACACACAAATCTTTTTTACGCACACACAAATTCTTTACACAAATAAATCCTGATATAGAAGTACAAAACTGATTAACAAGTACAAAATATTTATGACCACAATTTGAGCCCATAATTGTGGGATATATGGGACCACGAAGCGTGCACCGGACCACGGTTGATATTTGGGGATATCGACGGCGCATTTGGAGTACACTTTGGATTGGGACAGCCGTCGTCGCGTGGCAGTGACGTAATCGCACTCAAAACGCGTACTTCAAGCGTGCAGTCTCTAAATTGGGACACAGCCATAATCTGTGCATGGACAGAAGAAGTGTCAGACAGACTCAGACAATTGACTGATTAACATGTGTTCTATTTTGTGAACGGTTCATAAAAGGCATTCCTGTGAGTATACACTATTGTTTGGCACTTTATGTTAATTAATAGCAGTTACGTATATGCAGTATTACGCAGGCTAATTTATGGTTTTAGGCGGTTATTGGCTGTTAGCATTAGTACTTGTTTATGCAGTTCGTCATGTGATTACTAACATAATTACTGATGTCACGAGAGGGGCCGTGGCCAGGATTTTCGGTTGAGGTGCCGTGTTTCTGGGCCAAACAAAGCGCAAGCAAAAGAGGACCGAAAGCACACGGATAACACCCGCTATGGTTCGTGCTTGCTGTGCGGTCGGTTGTAATGTTAGATCGCACGGCCGGCAAGGGAATAAGGTTGAAAATGGTTTATCTTTTCATTCTTTCCCCACTTGGACGCAACATGAGGCAGCTCATGTATCGGATGTTACCAAAAGAAGGCGTCTAGTCTGGATAGCAGCTGTGAGACGAGCTGATATCCAGTTCTCTTCCATCTCCAAATATGTGTTGGTGTGCTCCAGACATTTTCATTCCAGTAAGTTATAGATATGTTCATATCACTCTTTATCCGGTCTTTAAGTCTGACGTCACTAGCCGTGTCTGGGTTCAAACTCCGCTGCAGGTCCATGAATCACACGATCACTGTGGCATCACTGATAGTTGAAAAACTAACTAAAGTCTTTCATCCGTAATAAAATGATCAGCGTTCTGCTCTAGCATGTGTAACAATTGAGTTTATCATCCAGGCATCCATGAAAACGAAACGGAATTCATGACATTTAACAGAGTTGGAAATTAGCAGGAAGTTAGCTCGCTAGCTTCCATCTAAATACAATATAGCATGTCCTGACTGAGGGATGTTGGAAACAAATTCAAACGTACAGCTCTGCTATCACTTCCAACATTTTGGTCCTCTTTCGCTAGCGCTTTGTTTGGCCCAGAAACATGGTGCCTCAACCAAAAATCCTGGCCACGCCCCCTCTCGTGACATCACGCTCCAAAAGCCCTATTAGGCTAATCGTTGTGTCACTTCAGTATTTCAGACAATCCCTTTCCATCAAGGATTTTTAATTTGTCGCGTTGCTGTACAACGCATTGTACAGCAGTTGTTTTGTTTGTTCTCAATTTTGCCAGCTCTATTAAGTATTAATATGTTTGTACATTCACCAGATAGCTTTTCTTCAACTTCTTTAATTCTCACTCGCTTTTGCAACTTTGTACTTTTGTTTTACTCACAGCAACAATTCCACCTCATTGTCAGCCCATTAAAAAAAACTTGGTGCTTTTCCTTGAGATTTTTGCCGTGACGTTTCAAAGAGCCAGAAAGTAAATAAACGGCAGACAGAAAAAAGACGCTGGATGAATCGAGGAACGTAAGCTTTTACAGCCGTTTCAGTATGGACACGCAACTGTTTGAAAGAAATTGAAAACATTAGTGTGGATGTGGAGCGTTTTCCGATGAAAACGCCGTTTTCAAATCTATCCGGGCTAGTGTGGACGTAGCCACCATTTGACCCTAAAACTGAAGAAGCTTCTCGGATGAGAGCTGAAATGTCTTCAAGCAATTTAAAGAAGTCCAGACACTTTTCTTTCCAAGCTCCATAGACTACGATGACCTGGATGACTGAGAACCTTCACACACATGTTCATTTCCATAGAAAAGACACAGGCAGACTCTGCTTACAGGATGTGATCTGACAACACTAATCAAATATTTGTTCAAGACCGATTGCATTGTTAACCCTTTAAGACCTACCATAGAACCAAGTCTGCCAGAGCTTATATTATATTTTTACATGCTGTAGTGCCATTTTGGGGAGCATTTCAAGTTGCTATACATCAATACAACCATTATAGCCCAAATTTTAATAATATGTATGCATTAAGTGCATAGTAATTACATAAATTGCAAAAAGTGCAATAAACTACAAAAAAAATTGAAAATTGTTTTGTTTTTTTTAACATATATTTCTAGTTAGAGAAATTTAAGAGGCTTATGCCTCAAAACTGTAAATACAAAAAATTTGCACAAAATAGTTTCCAGGAAATTTATTTTGAGTGTCTTCATAGTTTTATTTTTGAAATACACCAATTTTTATATACTGCAGGAAAAACGAAAATAATATTATAATGCAAATTTGCAAAAACCAGCATGTGCATCAAATTAAACTATTTCCAGCAGTGCAATTTGAGTTAAGCATCCCAGAAACTATTCAGAAAGTCATAAAGTCAAACATATTTTTTAAAAACACCAGTTTAGGCTGATGAGGCCCTTAAGGTCAAAAACTACATTTCCGCGAAAATGACGTCACTTCCGGTTTCAGGCAGGTCATGGCGAACATGCGATCGTTCGCGCTGATGTCTGTTTCAACGTGGGAAGTGTTACAAACAGCTGATCGGATCGGCAAAGTGTGTTTCTGGAATATTATGTTTTTGTTGCTGCAAGTGGTTTTTATGCAATTTTTGCAAAGCTATATGTGGAAGTAAACCGTGACCTAGGACAAGCTAAGTACAACTCCTCCAGTTTCATATGCAAAAAAATTTATTGCGCTGGCTTACGTGGTTGCAGTTCTACAGGGATTTAAAAATAGTTACACAAAACGGAGCGTGCCCGCTCCGATCGGCTTTAAAGGGTTAAAGAAAACAAAAATATTAAAATCATGATGAACATTTGGAGTGGTGATTTCTGTAACTTTGTGTATATAATTTGGCATTTCTTACTGATGTAGGCAAAAAATGAATACATGATATAATTTCATTCAGTTTAAAGGTTTATTTGCAAGACGCACAAACAGACACAATAGAAAGTTACAAATGTATTGTGCATGAAAAGGAATTCAGACGTGGTGCAGATGTGTGTCACAAGTTAATCTGGCTATAGGCTATGGCACTTGGCCAGAGGGGGTGCTAGTTGACTCGCATCTAGTGGTGTGCGATACTGCATATTTTGGTATAGACCTGGTACCAAGTAAATACGGGTCAGTACCACCGATATTGATACCAATACTTTTCAATAAATAAGGTGGATGCGCCATTTAATTGCTAAATCTCAATTAATTTTCATGACCTTAAGTCTTTTTGTGATGGTTCCTTTTTTATTATTAAATAGTGAAAACTAGCGGTGCAACGGATCACGGTTGATCCATAACCCGAACCGAGCCCGCTCCACGGTTCAGCACGCACGTGATCCGAAGATTCGAAAAAAAGTATGTGTATGGTAGTCAGTCTGTCAAGTGGTAGTTATGGCCAGCGCTAGTGGTCCAAGTGAGGAGCAGAGGAGTTTGTGGTATTTTTTCAGCCCTTTGCTGCCCAATTCGACCGGGCTAAAGCTATTACAAAAGCTATTGGAGTGTTTAGCTGCAGACATGAGGCCGTACTCCATTGTGCAAAACAAGGGGTTTAAACTAAGATGAAAGTGCTTGAGCCACGCTATGATATCCCATCCACTTCAGTGATAAAATTGTTCCAAGCATGTAAGAGCACAAGTTTAACATTATGGCTGAACTGTCCCAGGCTTCTTCTGTTGCCCAAACTACAAATGGGTGGACCTCCAGGGCAACAGAAAGCTACGTGACCGCTCACTATATCACAGCGGAGTGGTAGATATAAAGCTCTGTACTGTCCTATATTGCACCTTAATTTGTTTTTATATAAGTGCGTGGAATGAGTCTTGAGTTTAATGCTTTTTAATAGGCAAATAAATACCTAAATAAGTAAATGGTGAGTCAGATTTTTTTCTTTTTTTTCTTTTTTTGCTGATCCGAAAATTGATCCGATCCATGACTTAAAACCGTGATCGGATCCGAACAGTGAGATTTTTGATCCGTTGCACCACTAGTGAAAACCCAGGACATAATAAGGACAAAGTGTATAATTAAAAAGAAAATGCTTTATTAGTGTGGCTGGTCTGTAATGCTGCTGCAGGTGAGATGGACTCACCAGCACCACATCTATAATCATACCTCGCCGGCTTAAAACCTGTGCTCTGCTTCTGTTGTTGTCTGTGATGTGTACGGCTGGCAGCGGGAGTGTTGCAGCCCTTGAATGTACTATTACAGCAACTGTGCTTATTGGTAGAGACGGCACGATACCACTTTTTTTTATGTCCGATACCAATACCGATATGATAAATTTGGATATCTGCTGATACCGATATGAATCTGATATAGTGTATTCTATAATCAATAAAACTGATTTTTTTTTTTAATCTTGCTGCAGGAGTAGGAGTAGGTTCAGCCGGATGGTTCCCCGGGCTCAGTCGGACGAAGCGGGTAAGTGGCGGGGTGTTTTCAGAGCCCTGCATGAAAACAAGGACACTAACCCTGGTGGACCAAGCTCAGGTAAGATTTTTTAGGTTGTAAGGATACAGTCATTTGCAGTGTTCGGTAAGTTACTTTAAATTAGTAACTTAGTTACATTACTAGTTACTTTTATGAAATGTAACTCAGTTACTTCAAGTTACTCGTTACTTTCAAAGTAACTAGTTACTACGGAAAGTAACTTTGGTTTTACTCAGAATTCTCTTGTTAATGTGTTGCTTCTGTAACTGGATACCCAGCCAGACTGCCAGTCTTCTAGCTTGCTTACTTGCCACAAGTCCACTGTGCCACCTACCAATAGAAAGGAAAAAATTATGTGCATTTTTCTACGAGAGAAATCCCACGCCTGGACCGTCGTTGACCGCCGCCATGATTCTAGCCTACGTCACAGCGTCATGTGCGCTTTTTACATCCAACACAAAAACTGCAGTCGTGGTGCTTTTGATTAAATAAAACCAGAAAATGTAGAAGATGTAGGTAACACCAGACTCCAGAGGAACTGCATACAGGGCTGGACTGGGACAAAAGATTTGGCCCGGGCATTTTGACTAGAGACATAAAGTCTTTGAATGAAAAGAAACGCTGTTGTGACAGTGATGTACACTGTTCTGATGGTATATATGCATAAATAGATATTTTAAATGAGAATAAGAAAGAAAAGTATTTCTTTGTGCCCCCCTTTCCCTGTTAATACCCTACCTGGCCCCCTGGCAAAACTTTGCTAGGTTCGCCCCTGCACACTTACTAGCTGTCAGCTACATAAAAACAAAGAGCATCCTGGTGTTATTTGTCTCTCAGAAACAGTTCATAACTTCCCTTCAACTCATTCATGTCACCTAAAAGGTAAACCTGTTTCTCCATCACCTGTTCAGCTCTGATGATTCAGTAAGGACATCTCCTGGTTTCATCTTCATGTTTTCCTCTCACCAGATAACCAAACCGATATCATGACCAGCAGCTTTTACAGCTGTGGCTCCAGCAAACATCAGCTGATACTAGAAAGTAATATTAAATAAATTCTAACAACAGGTGATCAAGCTTAAAAGTGCTGCTGTTGTTTAGCGCGACTTCCGCTAGTTTCCTCTTTCTGGGGCAAAGTGGGCGATAAACAAACAAGAAAGAAAAGCCGATCAGCTGGTCATTGATCAGTTTCATGATTGAAGTAGAAACAGGAGAGGGAGGGGAGAGAATGAGCGAAGAAAAGGCAGCTGTGCAGCAAAGACAGAAAAACTCCAGCTTTGTCTTTTTCATTGTAGTTGAAGTCCGGGACAAATTGCGTCCCTTTTCAGCTCAATACGAAACGCATAATATTTTCTCTGAATACGAGACAATTCCCTTTTTAGGGGATGGTTGGCAACTCTAATAATTAACCTTATCAGTAAAATCATAGCACCCACCCACGTGTATAGAAACTCTGTCATGCTAGCTAGTACACAGTACGAAAAAGTCAGCATAACAAAAATAAACTCCACCTAAACTTGGTTTATATCTGACCCAGATAGACTGCAGGTCATAACTTCTTACCTGAAACTGAGTTCACCTGACACTCAGAATCCTCGGGTCTCTCCTCTTGCCTCCCTTTTCTCTCATCCACCTGCTGGCCTCCACCACTTGCTAATATTACTGAATCTGTGGAAGCTCCGCGATAGCCACCACACGAAGTAACGAATAACAAGCCTATCTAAATCCCAGTAACGAGTAACGCGTTCCTGATTTTGTCATAATAACTAGTTACTGTGCTCGTTACCACAATAATGACGTAGTTACTGTAACATGTTACCTAATGATGCGTTAGTCCCAACACTGGTCATGTGATGCATTTATATTCCCCTATGTCATTCATTCCTATTTGGGCTGTATTTACTGATATATGTAATTTCTTAATGTTCTGTTTGTTTTATCAGGGGAGAAGAATGATGTGGATGAGGCCTTGGTCAACATGGTGATAGAAGATTCCCAGCCCTTCACTATTGTGGAGGACCGTGAGTTTAGAAAGCGTGTTAAAGCTTTGAACACTAACTATGTTTTCCCCACAAGGCAGGTGTGCATCTTAAAATATGAAGCATGTTTCCATTTTGCCCATATTTCCATATTAAGAGCTGCACTTTCTTTTGTTTAGGATTTGAAAGCTATGGTGGTCCAAAGATACAAAGAGTCCAAACAAACAGAAAAACTGACTGTGGCAAAGACTTCTGCAGTTAGTTTGACATCTGATATGTGGACCTCCATTAACACAGAGGCTTACCTTGCTGTCACCTACCATTTCATCGATTCTAACACTGCATTGCATTCTGCAGTGTTAGGAGCCTCATCTTTAGCAGCTTCTTCATCAGAAGCTTTTCAGCCTGTGACTCAAGGTATATGAGCACATTTTGATTTATTATGAGGCGATCGTGGCTCAAGAGTTGGCAGTTCGTCTTGTAATCTGAAGGTTGCTGGTTCGAGCCCTGGCTTGGATAGTCTCGGTCGTTGTGTCCTTGGGCAAGAAACTTCACCCGTTGCCTACTGGTGGTGGTCAGAGGGAGGGTCTGGTGGCGCCAGTGTCTGGCAGCCTCGCCTCTGTCAGTGCGCCCCAGGCCATTTTTTTTTCCATTTTATTGTATTTAGTTACTTTCATTCGGTTTTTCTTGCAACCGCTGCTTCACCTGTGCCCTGTGAAAAGCAGGGGAGATTCTCTCAAAAAAGAGGAACCGTCTTAAACATACCTACTATTTAGAGTTTAGTTATTGATGTCATGAAAAAAGTAATTTATATATTCAACTTGAAGCTCCACACACTAGTTTGTGTCATTATCCAGATGTACATAAGCACGATTACACAGTTTTACAATCATTCCAAAACTCTGTCCTGAAAGTTTCCACTTTCTTTTTTGTATCAGACATACTGAGACAATATTCGGGATAAATAACCATGAAAACAGCTCCAGAGAAAATACCAAACTATACCCAATTTACAGTACTATACTTTGAATAGTCTCATCTTTGAGCTTAGAATAAAGGGCAACTATAAGAGGTGAGAGGGATATTTCACTGGATTCTGACTCTGGGTGACCCCCACTCCTTATCCTTTCACCCACAGCCAAGATTACTGAACAGTTTCTGAGAAAATTAATCCTAAACTTTATACAAATAACCGTACTCTTAATATTCACATCTTTGAGCTCATTTTAAAGGAAAACTATAGGAGGTGACACAGATATTCCACTGGTTTCTGACTCTGGGCCATCCCCACTCTTTACCCTGTGACGCACAGACAAAATTAATGTACAGTTTTTAGAGAAAATTAATACTAAACGTTAGGGATTCAACGATACTCGTATCGATATTGAACCGTTCAATACAGTGCTTTCGGTTCGGTACGCATATGTATCGAACAATACAAAATTTTTAATTTATTTTATCAACTATTCTTCTGACGATGCTGTCTGCGTCGAGAGCTCAGTGTATCTGCGTTCGACTACTCTGCCTAGGCTGCACTGTCGAGCGCAGATCCACTGAGCGCAGCGCAAGCTAGCAAGGCAGAAGCTAAGCTCTTTGCAACATGGGAAATTGACCCTCCCCCACCCTCATTCAGATCTGGCCTTTGAAACTATTTTGGTCTTCATGTGAAGTATGACCCTGAAGGTAAGCGCATCATGGACAAAAGTAAAACAGTATGTCGGATGTGCCACGCAATACTCAATTACATGGGTGGGAATCAGTGGCGTGTCCAGCGGGGTGGCCTGGGGGTGCACAGGCCACCCCCCCAACCAGACTGGCCACCCCAGGTGCCACCCCGAAGCTAAAACAATACAATTCAATCAAATATCAAACGTACGATTGTGTTTTCACAGTGAAGCTCAGATATCTGAGTGTAAGTGAATGCAGCATCGGCTTCTGCACTATGAGCATCACGTTAGCAAAGGTAGGAGAGCCAAGCACGAAACACGGCACCGCAGAAAACAATTCTTCGGCGAAAGAAAATGAGGAGAGAATAAATGTCCCTGTAAGTAATATTAAGTTTGTTGAGTTTAGTAAACTTCGGTAAAATTAGAATACCAAGGAAAAAATAACACTTAAAGAATTATTGCAACCGTCAAATATATCAGACAGTAGGCTACTGGGGGGAGCTAACATAAGAGTTATGAATTATAAGATATAATCCAAGTCGTAACATAGCTTTATGGAGCTGCAGATTTGGTTGCAGGTTAACATAGCTGGACTGATCATCGGGCAAACCGGACATTTGCCCGGTGGGCTGATGACTTTTTTTTTTTTTGTAACGGCATGAACAATGAGAGGTGGTGGATTGGCCAGATGCTGGTCGATGTGTAAAACTAATTCAGTTTTTTGGTGGTGGCTGTGGCGGAGCTTCCACAGAGGCCAGCTGGTGGATGAGGGAAGGGGAGGCAGGAGCAGAAACCCGAGGCGGCCGCTGGTCCGAGTGTCAGGTGAACTGAACTTCAGGTAAGAAGTTATGACCTGCAGTCTATCTGGGTCAGATATAAAACAAGTTTAGGTGGAGTTTATTTTCGTTGCGCTGACTGTTTACAGTCAGTTACAGTAATTCGTACTGCGTGAGCTAGCACGACGGAGTTTCTATACAGTTGGGTGGGTGCTGTGATGTTATTGATAGTGAACTTTATTCATAAGTTTAGTTATTAGTTTCCAACGGCTCCTTAAAAATGGAATCGTCCCTCATTCAGAGAAAATAGTACACGTTTTGTATTGAGCTGAGAAGAGACGCAGTTTGTCCCGTACTTTTGCTATAATGAAAAAAAGAAACAAATCTGGAGTTATTCTGTGTCTTTGCTGCACAGCTGCCTCGTCTCCTCTCATTCTCTCCCCCTCCCTCTCCTGTTCCTACTAGAGATGGACCAATCCGATATTACGTATCGGTATCGGTCCGATACTGACGTAAATTACTGGATCGGATATCGGAGAGAAATAAAAAATGTAATCTGATCCATTAAATATCAAAAAAGCACCTCACAAAACTTGCGACACGGCGTAACTTGCCTCATAACCGTAGCAGGTCGGAACAGTGTGGTCACGTGATAGAGCGGCTGTGTGTATTTGTAGCCTCACTAGCAATCCAGCATTTCATCTCCGAGGAAGTTATCCCAGAGAGAAGTAAAGCAAGTGTGTAAGTTCATCTCTGAATGTTTGTAAAGCGTTCCCATGTTAAGCTTAACAACCGATATATGGAGCGACTGCCTCTCTCTCTCCCTCCCTTCCTGCTGCTACTTCAATCGTGAAACTGCTTAATGATCAGCTGATCGGCTTTTCTGTCGCGAGTCCGTCTCTCTTCTTTGTTTTTGGCCCACTTTGCACCAGAAAGAGGAAACCAGCGGCTGAACAACAGCAGCACGTTTAACCTTGATAAGCTGTCGTTAGAATTTATTTAATATTACTTTCTAGAGCAGGATCCTTTTCTACGTAGCTGACGGCTGGTAACTGTGCAGGGGCGGATCTAGCAAAGTTTAGCCAGGGGGGCCGATAGGGCATTAACAGGGAAAAGGGGGCACAAAGACTTTTCTTTCTTATTCTCATTTAAAATGTCTAGCTTTTAATAAATAATTATCTGAATCTTACACCCAAAGTTTTAATCTGATGTAAAATGTATAGAAGTCCATTACTGTATATAGTAACTGTTAAGTCTAATAAATCCTAGTAAGCTATAGTACTTTTTCCTTTGGGAAGGTACCATCTGTGCAGTCTGCAATTCTGTAGAAGAAAGATGTTGAATCTATTTAATTATTCTTGAAAAATAATTTATTTCTGTGCATTTTTTTTCACACTGCATCAAATGAAAGTTGATTACGTCGATTAAGCATCATGAGGTGGGGGGTGGTTCCCTTTTTTTTTTTTTGCTGAGAGTTTGCAACCCTGTTAGTTAGGTTGCTTAATATTTCTGCTAAGTACTCTTTAAAATACCAGAATAGGGAGGATGGAGTAGGTTTAAGTTAATTAGATTGATCAGTGTAGCTGAACTATGAAATATTTTGGGTGCAGTGTATTTTTTACATACAGGTATAACAGAATAGCTTTAGTGTTGTTGTTTATTTAAACTTGAGTATGAACTTATACAAAATGCGGCAAGATATTAAAAAAAAAAACAGTTTTATTGATTAAAAAACACACTACTGTTTAACTCTTCCTCACTCTGTAGGTGATTCTCCTGAGACTATTACCTATGTTATTCTGTTCCCTCCAGACCGTGCAATATTACCCAAGAGTACTTATTGAATATTTGTTTTCATCCCCCCATCATATGCTGCTACTCCCTTTATTCTATTGCACAATACTTGTCACTTTCTAGAACCGCCTGCACTGATAGATTAGTTATTTATTCACCAGGATATAGTTATGTATATTACTTTGTTAGAGTTATCCGATTATTTGTCTTGCACTATCCTACTGTATATTACTGTACACTAGTGCTGGGCGATATGGAAAAAATATTTATCACGATATGAATTATTTTATATCACGATAACGATATATATCACGATATACCACCTGACCTGTGGTCATCTGGAAAGTATGCAGTCTTTAAACAGCGAGTGGAGAGGGTGCAGTCTTTGTTTTGAGTTACTGTAAAGCATGTCGCAAATCCGGGTGCATGTAAAGCAGCACCATGTTGCAAAACAACAAGACAGAGTTTCTTTGTGAAAATGTCATTTTTTATACTTTATTTTCTCTTGCATAAAGTTAAGAGTATGTAAAGTGAGAAGACAACATTAATATATTTGCACAGGCTATTTAACCCTTTAAGACCTACCATAGAACCAAGTCCACCAGAGCTTATCTTAAAATTGATTTATTTTGAGTGTCTTCATAGTTTTATTTTTGAGATACACAAATTTTTATATACTACAGGAAAAATGAAAATAAATAAATGCAAATTTGCAAAAACACAGCATGTGCATCAAAATAAACGATTTACAGCAGTGTAATTTGACTTCTAAGCATCCCAGAAACGATACAGAAGAACATAAAGTCAAACATGACTTTTAAAAACACCAACATAGACTTTGAAGCTTAAAAAACTACATTTTCCGCGAAATGACATCACTTCCGGTTTCGGACATGTAATGGCGGACATGCGATAGTTCACGCTGAGTTATATTCCAACGTAGGAAGTGTTATGAACAGCTGATCAGATCGGCAAAGCCTGTTTCTGGAATATTATGTTTTTGTTGCTGCAAGTCTGGAATATTATGTTTTTGTTGCTGGAAGTGCTTTTTATGCAATTTTTGCAAAGCTATGTGTGGAAGGAAACCGTGACCTAGGGCAAGCTAATGGAATAAGATGTAAGTACAACTCCTACCGTTTCATATGCAAAAAAAAACCATTATTGCGCTACCACGTGGTTACAGTTCTACAGGGATTTAAAATAGTTAGGAAAACGGAGTTTGCCTGTTCGACCGGTTTTAAAGGGTTAATGATATATTTTATGTAATAATTTGTAAAATTCGGGTTAGAAACGATAGAAACGATAGAAGACAAATGGCACGATAGAAACTTTTCTATCGTCCACACGATATATATCGTCATATCGCCCAGCACTACTGTACACTATTCTTATTGTATATATTGTATATCTTGTATCTATTTCATCTGTTCCTCTGTCTCTCCTGCTGCTTTGAGCATGTACATGACAAAAGAATTTCCCTCGGGATAAATAAAGTTGTTCTTATTCTTATTCTTATTATTCTTATATCGGCTCAATATCGGTATCGGCAGATATCCAAATTTATGATATCGGTATCGGTATCGGACATAAAAAAGTGGTATCGTGCCATCTCTAGTTCCTACTTCAATCATGAAACTGATCAATGATCAGCTGATCAGCTTTTCTCTCATGTTTGTTTATCGCCCACTTTGCGCAAGAAAGAGGAAACCAGCGGATGTCGCGCTAAACAACAGCAGCACGTTTAAGCTTGATCAGGTGTTACAATTTATTTAATATTACTTTCTAGTATCAGCTGATGTTTGCTGGAGCCACAGCTGTAAAGTTGCTGGTCATGATATCGGTTTGGATATGTGGTGAGCAGTGATGGGAATAACGGCGTTACTTTTTTCAGTAACGAGTAATCTAACTAATTACTATTCCTATCGTTACAACGGCGTTAAAGTTACTAACAAGGAAACGCGGTCCATTACTATTTTTCAACAAACAGATGGTTGACGCTGTGTTCAGCTTACCGCATCTTATATCAGTTGCACGGAAGTAGCTGTAAGTAATCTGGACGCTACAGCTTTAAGCAGCTGCGCACTCCCGCGGACGGTAATCACGATCACTGTCTAGCACAACACCTGGAGCTCAGGGGGCAAAACAATCGCATCAGTGCTGCTGTTTGACTGAGGAAGAATAAAGTAGTCGTGGTAAGCCAATCACATGACCACTTAAAGACAAAGCAACAAGGTGATATATACCAGTTTATAAATTGTGTCGATAGGCCACGTAAAACCAGAGTCATGATAAACAATATATACGCGGCGTTTTTTCCTCAATAGTTTCGCCACGTTAGCGCTAGCAAGCACTCTCTGCTTATGAGCAAAAAAACAAAACAAAACAGGGGAAGTTTTAAGATTGACGGCGAGAGAAAGAGAACAGAAAAAGAGAGAGAGAGTTTTGAGATCTGAGATTTGTGACGTTGCGACTGCTGTCTCCAGGTAGAAACAGGAGTGATAATCTGCTGCTGTCAGACCTGCAGGTATCAGGCTGTGATGTTCTCCTTTATAGTGGACAGAAAATATTTTTTTGGAGTGTCACAAATAATTTGTGCGGCATCTTATTGAATGCAGAACAGCTGATTGTTCTGTAAATAGTTTGAAATGGTTATTTAAAAAAAGGGTAAAAGGTAAATGGATGCAAATAACTTTGTTGTTTGAAAAACTTGTGCATAGGATTTTAAAATTGACAATTAATATTTGCATTTGAAGTTATGAAATATGATTCATTAAACATGTTTGTGGTTGTTACAGTAAAAATATAACTTTTTCTACTCTGATTTTATGTTTTTTGTCTGATTTTAGATCAATTCTGGTTGTACAGTATGACAAAATGAGAACATAACTGTAAATTCAGGCACGTGAGGTTGCGCTAAAAAGAATGATACCAAACAAGGCAAAGTAAATAGTTTTTAAAGGTAATATGTGGAGGGAAAATCAAGAGTAGTAAAAAAATGGCCAATTATACCCTGGACCCCAGAGGGTTAAACGTTTTTTGTTTTTTTTAAAGTAACGCAATAGTTACTTTTCCAAGTAATTAATTACTTTTAGAATATTGTAACTCAGTTACTAACTCAGTTACTTTTTTGAAGAAGTAACTAGTAACTATAATTGAATTACTTTTTCAAAGTAACTTGCCCAACACTGGTGGTGAGAGGGAAACATGAAGATGAAACCAGGAGATGTCCTTACTGAATCATCAGAGCTGAACAGGTGATGGAGAAACAGGTTTAACTTTTAAGTGACATGAATGAGTTGAAGGGAAGTTATGAACTGTTTCTGAGAGACAAATAACACCAGGATCCTTTTCTAAGTAGCTGACAGCTGGTAACTGTGCAGGGGCGGGTCAAGCAATGTTTTGCCAGGGGGCCAGGTAGGGCATTAACAGGGAAAGGGGGGGGGACAAGGAAATACTTTTCTTTCTTATTATCATTTAAAATATCTAGTTTTTATTAAATAATTATCTGAATCTTGCAAGCAAAGTTTTTATCTGATGTAAAATGTATAGAAATCATACATATACCAAAGGACAGTGTACATCACTGTCACAACAGCGTCTGTTTTCATTCAAAGGCTTTATGGCTTTAATACCCGGTGGGCCGGTCTCTGGTCAAAATGCCCGATTTTTTGTCCCAGTCCAGCCCTGCAGGTTAATACTGGCAGTGTCACCATGCCAGCTGACTGTATTTCATCATCAACCAGTGTTGTTCTTTATTCATCAGTATTACCAAAGTTTACCATAAGGCAGCATAGAAAGTATTTACTTGCTTTCAGGTTTCATTCAAATGTTAGTCTTTTCATTTGTTTCCCCACTTTTTTCCTGTTTCAAAATCAAACATCAGTTTGTGAGAAGATTATCTTCTTTTTTTAATCTGCCTTTTTTTAATAGGCAGATAAAGTTAACATAATAATAAACACTGACAAAGCACTGATTATATCTCTTGTACTTTATCAACGCAGTATTTAAAAACTTTGCACCGTAGTGGTTAAAATCTCATTCTAATAAGAGGTAAAAGCACATTCGGTTATTAGGTTTATAGGGTTATTGAATTATGGTTAACGGTTGGTAGATTTTTTTTTTTTTTTTTAACATTATCTGCCACCCTTCTCCAAACCTGTGCCCCTACCTGGCCCCCCCAACAAAAATTTTCTAGACACGCCACTGGTGGGAACTACTGCGTTAGCGCAGTTAGCTCGTTAACGTGTTGACGCCGTCCAGCCCGACACGGGGCGATCCGCGGTAGCTCGTTAACCGAGATTTGCCGTGTTGTGGCGTTAACGTCATTTCAGATTAACGCTGACAGCACTAGTGGGAACACAACGAACACAACGCCGACATCATCCTAGTGCAAAGACAAGTGGAAGCAGACAAAAACAACAAGCACGCATGCTACAAACTTTACCCAAGTCATTTAGACAGCTGTTAGCACATGATTCTCCTTATGGGGACCTGATATGTTTAATATGCTGCTGAGAATATACCCCAGAAGAAGCGTATAGTATAGCTTTTATTTTGGAAAGAGCCATTTCTCTGTAATAAACTCTCTTTTCCAAAGATGAGGGATTTCTCCATCAGATAGATTTATTTTTTTTATTTTGTTGTTTCAACAACATTAAATTTAAAAACTGTACTTTTGAGTTAAAATATATATTTATAATTTTAATAAATGACAAATTAAAAAAGCATGAACATTTTCTTGTATCGAAAAAATATCGAACCGTAACACCAAAGTATCGAACCGAACCGAACCGAACCGTGAATTTTGTGTATCGTTGCACCCCTAGTAAACGTTACCCAAATTGCATTACTGTACTTTGAATGAATGCCCTAGAGTCAGGATCTAGTGAAATATCTCTGTCAACTCTTACAGTTTCCCTTTAATTGGAGTTCAAAGATGAAAAACTACAGTAATTTGTGTATAGTTTAGTATTAATTTTCTCTGGAACTGTTACGGCCCTAGCTGGGCCTCCTGAAACTGCCCTTGTGTGGGCGTGGTGTTTTTCTCCGCCTCCTCCTCTCTTGCCTCTCCTACCCCCTCTGTCTCTCATTCTTCTCTCTCCCCAGGACACAGCTGCTCTTGGTTAGCCTCGTTCGCCACCTGAATCCAGTCAGCAATCACCTCTGAGGCTATTTAAGCTGCGGATGAGCTGTGAGCAGTGTGGCTTTCTCTGGTGTCTCTGCTTTGTGTTCTTAGTGTGTGGTTATCCTGCTCGTAGCGTGGAGTTGTGGAAGCAGTATAGCTGCTGTACGTGAGTAGTGTGGGCTTGTGGGCCTCGGCAGCAGTAAGCTAGCTGCTGCTAATGACAGGGTGAGCTTGTGGGCCCCTGGAAGTGCCTCCTCGTGGTGTGGAGTTTTTGTTTGATTGATTGTTCTTTGTTGTTGTAACCTTTGCTTTCCTTTTTCCAAGGGTTATTGGTAAAACGGCGTTGCCGGCTCTTTATGTTAAGGTTATTTATAATAAAGACTATTTTATTTACTAAAAACACCTGTCTGTTTTCCTTTCATTCTGTTCTGGACCCATTTGTTACTGGTCCCCTCACTCGCACGCCTAGACCCCTTCGGGGGGACGTAACAACGTGGGGGCTCGTCCGGGATCTGAATGGAAGGAACAGCAATTGAGTTTTAGTGAGTTGTTTGCCGGTGGCTTGTTTAGTTGCATGGTGTCTGCTGCGCTCTCTCTCCAGTTGGCACAGGGGAGTGTCTAGCTGAGCGTAAGCTCCTCCTTCAGGCGCTCGTTTTTTATTTTGCCTTTTTTATTTTCGGAGTAATCCCGGGTGGGGATTAGTTCCCTGTCGGGGGTAGGCTTGTCGGTGCTTTGTGCACTTGATGCTTAGCCTTTAAAGCTGCCTCGAGCCTGGTACACTCCAGAAGCTAACTAGGCTAAGCTTTTAGTAGGTAGGTCTGGGGAGAGGGTCGGTGTTTTATTTAGTGGTTAACCTGTGGCCACACATATTTCCCACCTGTTTTTCATTTGTGTATTGGAGGTGGTTCTTCTTTGTTATTGTTAGCCTCAGGTAGTTTTTTGTTTCAGTTTTAATGGCTACCTTTGATATTGCTGTGTTTCTAGCGAACCCTTCGCTTGTCCAGCTGGACACCTATAGGAAAAGGGATTTGCATGAGGTGGCATCATTTTATGGCATTTGTGTCTCCGCAGCTCTGCGTAAGGCTGAGCTGAAAGCTGCTCTTGTGTCTGGCTTGGTGGAGAAAGGGATAGTGGCCTTGCCAGTGTCTGCCAGCCTTCCTGAGTATGGTGTAACGTTTCAGCCTGTTCTGCAGGTGCCAGATCAAGCTGTAGCGCCATCAGTGTCTGCGCCTGTTGCTCAGGGGCTGCCTGAGGACCCACCCATGACATTGCCTCGCTTTGAACCTCTCTCCGTTGAATCAAGTGTAGGCTCGAAGCAGGATGCTAAGCTACGTGTACGCCTGGCTTGTCTCCAGTTGGAAAAGGAGGAACGTGAGAGGGGGTTCCAGTTAAGGAAGGAGTTGGAGCTTAGGCGTTTAGACGCAGAGCTTGCCAGAGCCAGAGAGGTTGAGTTGAAGAAGGTGGAAGCGGAGACAGCTGTCAAGTTGCGACAGGTAGAACTCCAGTCAGAACTCCAGCAGGCTTCCCTTCCTGCGACTGCCATTCAGCAGGCAGAAGCACCATTTGATGTGGGGAAAAACTTTCGTCTGGTTCCAGTGTTTCGCGACACTGAAGTTGACAGTTATTTTGAGTCCTTTGAGCGTGTAGCCACAGCCTTGCACTGGCCGCGGGACTCGTGGGCTATTTTGCTACAATGTAAGCTGGTAGGTAAGGCTCAGGAGGTTTGTACCTCATTGTCAGCTGAGGACAGTCTGAATTATGACAAGCTGAAAAGTGCCATCCTGCTAGCTTATGAGCTAGTCCCAGAAGCTTATAGGCAGCGTTTCCGAGGATTAAAAAGGGGGCAGGGTCAATCCTACCGAGATTTTGCGAGGAAGAAAAGTGTGCTTTTTGATCGGTGGTGTGTGTCCAGCAAAGCTACTGACCTGGCGTCGATGCGTGAATTAATGCTGGTGGAGGAATTTAAGAACTGCGTCTCAGAGCGCATTGCAGTACACCTTAGTGAACAGAGGGTGTCCTCATTACAGCAGGCTGCAACACTGGCTGATGAGTTTGCCCTCATCCATAAAACCAGTGTCATTAAGCATGACCGACGTGATGACCTAGTGAAGGTTAGTGATGCGCCAGCTACACCGTACCCAAAGAGCGAGGTACCTGTGTCCCGTCCCAAGGTGAAAAGAAAGTGTTTCTTCTGTTTCGGGTCTGGCCATTTGATAGCAAATTGTGAGGCCTACAAACAGAAACAGTCTGTCTCGGGGGCTAGGAGTGTGCCAGCTAACATAGCCGATACAGGCATGGTTTCAAGATCCAGAATAAAGCTCTGTTTCTTTTGCCACAAACCTGGCCACCTGGTTGCTCACTGTTTGAAAGCCATCTCAAAGCAAAAACAATCTGCTGTCAAAAGAGTGAACTGTGGTTCACAAACGGACAAAGTTGCCAGTCCTAGGCAACCATTGGAGCATAATTGCTCAGTGGTCTCATTTGGTGAATGTCGGAGGTCAACTAATTTTGAGATGCCACCTGTTGACAATCTTTCAGGTCCAGATGACCTGCAGTGTGACACATTGTGTACGACACAAACATTCAACCCTGCACCTCTGGCTAACCAGCATACCTGTCGCCATGACCCAGCGAAGAAGCGCCTGAAAAGTGTTTCGAAAGGCCTTCAAGCTATTCGCTGGGTTCTCCATATGTGATGGCTCAAAAACATCTGGCTGTCACTTGGGACACTATGTTGAGGGACTTGAGCCAACCCCATGCAGTGTTTTCAACCCATCAAAAAGGTCTTGGCAGATTTGGCAGGGTATGCCTAACCGTTATTATGGTGCATGGTAAGTGATATGTTTAAAAGTTGGGTAGGACATTCTGTAACAAACCACTGGTTTGTATTTATGGGAGGGGGTGTTACGGCCCTAGCTGGGCCTCCTGAAACTGCCCTTGTGTGGGCGTGGTGTTTTTCTCCGCCTCCTCCTCTCTTGCCTCTCCTACCCCCTCTGTCTCTCATTCTTCTCTCTCCCCAGGACACAGCTGCTCTTGGTTAGCCTCGTTCGCCACCTGAATCCAGTCAGCAATCACCTCTGAGGCTATTTAAGCTGCGGATGAGCTGTGAGCAGTGTGGCTTTCTCTGGTGTCTCTGCTTTGTGTTCTTAGTGTGTGGTTATCCTGCTCGAAGCGTGGAGTTGTGGAAGCAGTATAGCTGCTGCACGTGAGTAGTGTGGGCTTAGGGCCTCGGCAGCAGTAAGCTAGCTGCTGCTAATGACAGGGTGAGCTTGTGGGCCCCTGGAAGTGCCTCCTCGTGGTGTGGAGTTTTTGTTTGATTGATTGTTCTTTGTTGTTGTAACCTTTGCTTTCCTTTTTCCAAGGGTTATTGGTAAACGGGCGTTGTCGGCTCTTTATGTTAAGGTTATTTATAATAAAGACTATTTTATTTACTAAAAACACCTGTCTGTTTTCCTTTCATTCTGTTCTGGACCCATTTGTTACTGGTCCCCTCACTCGCACGCCTAGACCCCTTCGGGGGGACGTAACAGGAACCATACAGTAATTTTGGCTATGGGGTGGAAGAGGAAGAGTGGGGTTGGCCCAGAGTCATAATCCAGGAAGACATCTGTGTCACCTCTTACAGTTTTCCTTTAATATCAGCTAAAATATGAGAATGTGAATTGCTATAGTGTAATTTCTTGGCAACTATACAGTACATAAATTTTACTTGGTGGGTTATACGTTCAGTATAGTGAGAAGACAATGCTTTTTAAATATGTTATCATTTCACATACATATATGCACACATATACCTATATATATCTGTCTGTGTGTGTGTGTGTGTGTGTGTGTGTGTGTGTGTGTGTGTGTGTGTGTGTGTGTGTGTGTATTATTTCGAGTATCGGAGTGGTTTGAGAATTGAAATAGTGAAAAATGCACTCTCTTCCACAACTGTCACTTCTCTATTTTAATTCTAGAGTACTGTTATTTGTATAGCTGCAAAGACACCTGCAACCTAGCTCCTCATGTCTAGTTTTATGACCCAAAGATCATTTCCTGTTGTTCTCTTAAGCAATATTCTCTGCAACTCTGCAAAAGCATGCTGTTCTTCACACTTCCTGTTTTGCTGAGCAATCCAATGACCTATGATACACTTTATGATTCAAAGTTGCCCTGCTTTTAAACGGGCCTGTTTTTAAAAGCATGAAACAAAATACACAGAAAATAAACACTAGAAAATGCATTTTGACACCATAGAGAAGACTTTCGTGCTTGCAAACCTGTCGGCACCCGTACCGTAATATGCGTAAGAATAGCGCAACAGCATTTGCGGTGAGGCTGGCTTGACTGTGACACTTGACCGCAGTTAGCAACCGCCAGATTATAATGTTGCAAGCAATCACAAACTCTACAGTCTCTCTAACTCCAGTGTATACCAATCAATCTATTGTTCGCAACAGAGATAAACTCAACATAAACTGAACCCACATTAAAGTTAGCTCGGTGCTTACCTTTAGATGAGCCCACAAACCGAGAGAAACTCCGTAACGAAGCTGGAAGTCTTCTAAACACAGGAAACAGATCAGGGAGCAGAGACCCACGTGGTTCACGCTGATCTCAGCTAGGATCCAGGAGACAAGGGTGTGCAGATCGATGCAGATATCGATCCAAACGTTGGTAGTGGTATATGTTCCTGTAAGTTTACTACTTTAGTCCCGTTTTATGAAAAGCAGCTCTCTCATCTACTGCACACACACACACACACATCTTGCTCCGCCCCCTTTCCCGGGCTCTGCTGTGATTTGTTGCTGTGCGGTCACGTGACTCAGCTGCATAATGAAACCACGTGGGATGTTACTTCAAAATTAGGGCCTATCTCGTCTGCATAGCTGGACTTGCCATGGTGATTTTTTGTTTTTATGGGCCGATGGTTTTTTTTTCGTTTTTTTCCCCCCGCAACGGTATAAACACTGAAAGGTTGTGGATTGGCCAGATGCTGGGAGATGTGTAAAAATGACTCAGTTGTTTGGCAGTGGCTATGGCGGAGCTGCCACAGATTCAGTAACATTAGCAAGTGGTGGAGACCAGCAGATGCAACACGCTGGCAGGTGGATGACAGAAAGGCAGGAGGAGCAGAGATCCGAGGCGGTGAACTGAACTTTATTTTTAGTTCAGTTTTTAGGAGTTTATTTTTGTTATGCTGACTTTTTACAGTCAGTTACAATAACTGGTACTGCGTACTAGCTAGCATGACTGAGTTTATATATTCCTAACGGTGCCATGATGTTATTGATGCTGAACTTCTTTTATCTTATTTTATTTATAAGGTTAGTTATTACAGTTGCCAACCGTCCCTTAAAAAACGGAATCGTCTCGTATTCAGAGAAAATATTGCGCATCTTGTATTTTTCAGCTACAATGAAAAAGACACAAAGCTGGAGTTATTCTGTGTCTTTGCTGCACAGCTGCCGCTTCTTCTCTCATTCTCTCCCCTCCCTCTCCTGTTTCTACTTCAATCGTGACAGTGATCAATGATCAGCTGATCGGCTTTTCTCTCAACAGCAGCACGTTTAAGCTTGATCAGCTGTTGTTAGAATTTATTTAATATTAATTTCTAGTATCAGCTGATGTTTGCTGGAGCCACAGCTGTAAAGCTGCTGGTCATGATATCGGTTTGGTTATCTGGTGAGAGGGAAACATGAAGATGAAACCAGGAAATGTCCTTACTGAATCATCAGAGCTGAACAGGTGATGGAGAAACAGGTTTACCTTTTAGGTGACATGAATGAGTTGAAGGGAAGTTATGAACTGTTTCTGAGAGACAAATAACACCAGGATCCTTTTCTAAGTAGCTGACAGCTGGTAACTGTGCAGGGGCGGGTCTAGCAAAGTTTTGCATGGGGGGCAGGTAGGGCATTAACATGGAGAGGTGGGCACAAATAAATACTTTTCTTTCTAGTTCTCATTTAAAATGTCTCGCTTTTAACAAATAATTATCTGAAGCTTACAACAAACGTTTTCATCTGATGTAAAATGTATAAAAGTCCATTATGGTACATAGTAATTTTTTTAGGGTCCCATCATAATTTCCTCAGAAGTAGCTAAGTACTGTATATGATGCCAGTATTTTCCCACATTTTCTAGATTCTGTACCAGTACTGTGTGTAAAATGCCATCAAAAAGTCAATTAAGTTTTATTCTTTCTCACCTGTCTTTCCATCTCCTCTCACTTTTTAAAGGTTGCCATGTTAGAAAAAATATTTTGCCCTGCTATGCTGTTTATTGATGTGGCCAATTAATTGTTTATGAAAATATATGTAAATCTGTCATCAGTTATCAGTAATGATCATGTCTCATCTCTAGTCTTTGTCTTAATTTCAGGTTTTCACCACGTGTTGTAGATAGTTCAGGAGGTTAACTCGACCAAGCAGTCTACTTTCGGGTAGTGTTTAGAATACCAGCATAGGGAGGATGGTGAAGGTTTAAGTTTATTAGACTGATACATATATACCAACACGACAGTGTACATCACTGTGACAACAGCGTTTGTTTTCATTCAAAGGCTTTATGGTTTTTCCTATAATACTTGGTGGACCGGTCTCTAGTCAAAATGTCCAGGCCAATTTTTTGTCCCAGTCCAGCCCTGATTCTTACTGTAATTTACCTCTCTTGAGTGAATTTATGCTGCACTAATTTGAATGTTTGGGGGGAAATCAAACGCATTTTACGTGCAGTACTCAAGCTGACTTACCTTTGTTTGAATGACGACTTGTACGCGCTGACTCCACAGACAAGGTACGAAAATTTGTCAGGCTACGTCAATAGTGGTAGGTCTTCAGGGTTTCTTCTCCGCGGCCGTATTTCATACGGGTCCGCAGTTCCAATGCACGCAATTTTCTGCAAGTACCGCCGCTTCGCCTCTGGACGCAATCGGTCTCTATACAGTCCGTTTTCTTTTCAGCTGCTTTTAAGCATGTTTCTTGTAATCGTCGTTCCATCACAGTGTATTTGTTTTGATTCGTAGACCCCGAAAATGGCACCGCGCTCTGCCAGTCCCCCTCCTTTCCTCTTACCGCTGTCTCTCGTCCTGTCCGCTCGCAGCAGCTGGAATCCCGGTAGTGTCACGCTCGTGTCTGGAGCTAGCGGTGTTAGCCACCACTCCGTTAGCATCATGATGCTACATTGCCGGTGTTGTGCCAAACACACGGAAACATCGGAAATCAGATTTTGGCAGGCAATCAAGATGCTTGTTGCTCAATCAAGTTGCTCAAGATGACTTGATATCATTGATGAGGGATACATTTGATATATGTTTCACATATTATAGACCAATAAGTTATTAAATACAAGCCATCAGTTTTTGGCAATTACCGGAAATCAGTTTTTGGCAGACAATCACTTTTTGGCACAACACCGGTACTCCCACTGTGACCAGGTTAGTGACGTGAGCTCATCCATCTTTTTGGGCAAAGATCTTACGTTTCCAATGATTACAGTAGGAAGAGATGGTCGATAACGTCTCCTTCTCGGGCGACGGCGCTCCTTCCCAGCACGACACTCCAGTCTTTTCTTCCTCAGCTCGCTGGGAATGTCGAGTCTGTCCGCCGGTATCCACAGAAACCTGCCAGTCTTCTGCTAATATAAAACATTTCCACACAACAAAACAACTACAAGTGCAGTGACATCATTTTCCAAAATCATTTGAAATCATATAATTGAAAATTCAAAGGCAAATTATAAACCAGGTAGCTTCTGAAAGGTTCTCTGCCATGTTTGATGCTGACATGACTTGCAGTGATGTAGACTCACTTGTTTCATCTTTTAATAATCAGCATAGTGTCACCTTTAGACATAGTGGCACCTCTTAATAAAAGTACTTTCCTATGTTTGAAAGCTCTGAGTTAGAGGGAGTGAGACATGAGGAGTTTAGGATGAATTGTAGGAAATACAAAAAGGGAACATTTAAACCAGTCAGTGAGTGTTTATATGCTGTCCCGAATAGTTTGATGTTGGGCTGAGAACAAACAATCAAGAGTCGATCACGTTTAAACAATGACAATCTTTAATTATGCACATATGTGCTTTATTAAGCGCATAAGTGGGAGACATACACGCTACCACCCAGAGCGCAGTCTGGTAGATCTCAAAGAGAAAATACACAAGCTTTACTATTTAAAGGGCTGTATGTGCCCTGTGTGCATAAGCAGATAATATACCATGTGTCAGTTACTGTTAGTGACAGTTAGATACAGTTCCTTTTTTGGCAATCTTCTATAACCCTATCTTAACTGCCTTTCGCTCCAGGGGTTTCCTGTTGTTCTAACTATGAGGCCCATCACCATATGTGGCACATCCTGAGCACATCCTGTTCTGACTGTGGAGACACACAGACAGTCACAAGCAAAACACTCTTCCTAAGATTAGTGCTTCATTTGGTATGATACTACTGAAATATAACACTTTATTGGGGTTAATGATACTTCATACATTGCCATTCAAGCTTTTATTTCCCACGATACCTGTAACTACTGACTGATTTTTCTGTTTCATGTGTCATTTCAAAGTTTCATTAAAGAAAAAGAAGAAATCTTTGTTTAATAAGCTTCTAATAAAAAGGAAGACTTGTCCATTCTCCAGCTGTTGCCTTCTATTAAAACTGAAGGTAAAACTCTGCTGCTAAGGACACATCTGTGCTTCCTCCACTTTATCTCCTCCTCAAGACGAGGAGGCACAAACACATCAGAGAAGAAGAAAAGCCCTCCGACTCCTCGCGTTTCAGTGTGAACCAGGAATCAAAGACGGGTGACCTCGCTCCACTTCCTTTTATTCTTTAAAGGTGAAGCCAACACTTCCTGTTTACAACCAGCAGCCATGTTGGATTTTAGGAAGGTGTCTTTGGGTGGAGCAGCTGCGTTAAACTTGTGCTCCAGTTTGAATGATCTCTGCTGACGGATGTACTACAGCTGAAGACTCACTACATTCAATCCAAGCAGCAGCTGCAGATGTTCACATGTTACAGTGTGCAGTCAGCTGTTCTACACTCTGCTCTTTGAATTTGTCTCTTTAGTTTTCAGTGTTTTACACACAGAAATGAGGCCCAGAGTTCCTGTAAATATCACAATGATCTAAAATCATTGTTACATCAGAGATTTCAGCCTGAGGACGATGGAAACTCACATTCACTTGTGCACTTTAAAACAATGAAACCTCGCTCTCACTGATGATGAAATTTACATCACAGGTGCTCAAACAGACACTCGAGCTGCAGCTAAATGAATCTGTACTTTTTATATTTAATTATTTCATATTTTTCATGTTGTAGCTGGAAGTTCTGAACAAACTAGATTTATTAAAAGATGCAAATTATGCAAAGTTCACTGCTCGACGTTCAGCAGGGATGTGATACTGAAGTCTAAAGGGGCCGTTTGATCTGTTGATCAGTAAGACACTCAAATCTCAAGACAAAAACCTTGAGTAAAAATGAAATAGACATACAGTACTGTAGGCCTGCTGTCTATGCTCATTACATCTGTTTCTGCATGACTTTAAAACACTGACAATACCCAGAACTCTGAACAGCAGCAGCAGACTCAAAGCTGTAAAAAGCTCTGAGACATTTCAACCTGCTGCAGTTCAATAGGATGCTAGATAAAATCCCGGTTCTGTCGTTAATATTTTCTGCAGATCAGAAAAACAATAACAAGAGCAACAAGAAGCACAGCAGAAACTGACAGACCAACAATAATTCCAACAGATCCACCCACTCCGTCATCTTCCTTTCTTCCATCTTCCGTCTTGTCTTCATCCTTCTCTTGTCCTCCTGTCTGACCTGCAGGTGAGAAACAGGTGTGAGGTGTCAGCTGTCAGGTAGGTGATGAGTGAAGAACAGAACAGAATCCATTTCCTCTTCAAACTGCTGTCAGACATTATCTACTGCACTCTGATCACATCACTCAGACCAGCTGCTTTCTACAAAGTCTCATCAACAACATCTTTACAAACAAACATCAACAAGCAGGAAGCAGCTTCACCTCTGATCACACACACACTCAACTCTACTCACTCACCTGGAGGATCAATCAGGTAGATGATGCTTAACTCCAATGAGTGTGCTCCATCCATGAGGACATGACACTCGTATGTTCCAGCATCATTAGCCATCACATCCTTCAGAATCAAAGACACGTCTCCATCCTTCATCTGTCTGTCCAGCAGATCCACCCGATTCTTAAAAGATGGATGCTGGCTGTCTGGATAAAAGTGACCATCCTGATAATAAAGGACATATTCTGACTTCATTTCAGCTCTGCTCCACTCTACAACCATGATCTTGTTGTTTGGAGCTCAACATGTCAGAGTGACGACCTGTCCAGACTCAGCTGTGATAAATTTTCTGGTCTGAAAGAGGAAACAACACAGAGCAGAGAGGTTAAAGGTCAAAGTACAATTATGATCAGAGTGATTGACTTTAAATATTTTGTTTATTTCCTTTGACATTTGAATTTTTAGTCATGTTGGATTTAATGAACCTCTGAACATCCACCAGGTCTCCAGTGACCCACTGAGGGGGAATTTTAGCCTCATGCTAAACATGGAAAGTGTCAGAAACTACAAGATGCTAGCTTCCACAGAACAACAACTGCTTATTTCATGAGTTTGAGTATTCTTAACTTTATGTACTATTTTTAACCTTAACTTATTCGCTGTATGTTTAATAAGTCAGATTGCGATGTATACATTGTTGGTTTAAACACCCATTTAAAGGTTCTACTAAGTGTTTCCAGCATGGTCTAAGAAGCTCGGAAAGAAAAGCATCTGGACTTCTTTAAGTTGCTTGAAGATGTTCCACCTTTCGTCCGAGAAGCTTCTTCAGTTCTAAGGTCAAATGGTGGAGAGTCCCAGATTTAAACCCAGTGGGAGTAACCCACCCTAAGAGGGACAAAAAGACCCCCTGATGATCCTCTACCTAATCACATGACCCAAGGTCTGAAAACAGGTGTGGGTCACAATCAGGGTTTCGGGTAAGCTCATTGTGAAACCTAGCCGCACGCTATCACGTGATTTCCTGAGGTCACATGGCCCAGGGTGTGAATGTGCATTAAGGCGTCTGGGAAGGGATCTCAACACTGGATTATAGATGGCAGACAGTTGGTGTCACAAGCCATCGCCTCTGTTCAAAGATGGTCGCTCACAGTGGACATAAATGGCTTCTTTTACTCCTCTTTCAAACCATCTGTCTTCTCTGTCCAAAATGTGAACATTGGCATCCTAGAACGGTCCAAGATGGAACCAATGTTCATCTGTTGTTTAGGGTTGAGAATATTTTCAGTTACACGCTCAGTAGTCACACGTTCAGTAGATCGCAGCATGTTTTCCTTTCTCAGTCAGTGGTAGAGATTTGGAGATGCATGCCGTGAAGTTCTCCAGCTGTGGGTAAAGAGTGTGAAATGCAAGATGTGTTTTCATTAACCCGTTCCAAGTTAATGCGGCCGATGTAGTTTGTATTTTATGTGTTGGTAGAAAATAAGATGTTTATTTGTGACAGAACTGTTGAGATTATTTTAGTCACATGTAATATAGAACGTGTCGACATTTTGTAAAGGTCAAGTTGTGTTTATGTTATTGAACAATATGCTTTATTTTTTATTCCCCATAACAGTGATTCCCAAAGTGTGGGTGAGGTCTCAGGAGGCAGAGTTCAGGAGTTTGACAGCCACAGGGAAGAAGCTGTTTTGGTACCTGGTGGTCTTAGTTCGGACGCTCCTGTAGCGCCTCCCAGAGGGCACGCGGGTGAAGAGTCCATGTGCTGGGTGACTGGGGTCTTTGATGACTTTCCCAGCCCTTTTCAGACATTACTACCTGTAGATGTCGTTTATGACAGGAAGTGGTAGTCCGGCGATGTGTTGGGCGGTTTTCACAACCCTCTGCAATGCCTTCTGGTCTGAGGCAGAGCAGCTCCCATACCAAACTATTCTGCAGTTCGTCAGGATGCTCTTGATGGTGCAGTGATAGAAGTTCACCAGGATGTCTGAGGACAGGTGGTTCTTCCTCAGAGTTCTCAAGAAGAAGAGGCGCTGGTGAGCCTTCTTGACCAGCTTGGAGCAGTTGGTCGTCCAGATGAGATCCTCGGAGATGTGGACACCCAGGAACTTGAAGCTGCTCACACACTCCACAGCCGTCACACGCCACAGCCGTATTCCTCCTGTAGTCCACGATGAGCTCCTTGGTCCTCTTGGTGTTGAGCAGCAGGTTGTTGATGTCACACCACTCAGCCAGACAATCCACCTCCCCGCTGTAGGCAGTCTCATCGTTTTCACTGATGAGGCCAATCACCGTGGTGTTATCTGCAAATTTAATGATTGAATTGGAACCATCGGCAGGTCTGCAGTCATGGGTGAAGAGGGAGTAGAGGAAAGGGCTCATCACACAGCCCTGTGGTACACTGGTGTTTTGTGATTATAGATAAGCAGTGGTGCTCCGGCAGTGGGACATGTTGGGGCCGGTTAGTCAGAGTTGTGAGGGGTGGATTGTATTGACTTATACCTCTGATGAAGTCTCAGAAGTGTCAGTACTGATAAATGATCAGAACTATAATATTTCTGACTGTCTGAGGTATAATTGAATCGAATCAGAATCCAATCGATTATAGAAATCAGTGAGCCCTGGTGCCAAGGTAGGTATCCCCGACTGAATTTGTTTCCCGTGCGTCGGGAGCATGCGCCAGGCTGTCCAAATTACAGACAAACAGTATCCCACATTCTTGATTATTAGTTCACAGCAGTGTTGGGTGTAATGCGTTACTAAGTAACGCGTTACTTTAATGAAATTACTTTTCCACTGAAAAAGTGGAGTAACTAATTACTGTTCATTTTTAGGTATTTTAATTACAGTTACTTACAATGTACTTGCGTTACATTGTAAAAAAATTAAACTCGCTGAATATCATTATTTAATCTCAATAATTTATCTTCTAAACGTAGAAGTAAACTCTGCCGCTTTAACATCGCTGTAGTGCAGCTGCACATCATTTCGCGCCAGTTTGCTGCATAGTCATATTCTAAAGCGGAAGATGTCGGACTCGGCTGAAGCGAGTGGCTGTTTTATGAAATGGACATATTCCCGTCTCTTCACTTCTCTGAAACAAGCAGACAAGAATATTACAGTAATATGTAAGCTATGTCCTGCGGAGAAAAACTATCAGCTGCTGTTAATAGCAGGAGTAATCTACTGAAGCGCCTGACACAAGAGCATAGACGAACACTTCTGAGTGATCCTTGTTCATCATCCATGGATAACAGCGCAGCAACTCCTGCTAAGCAGGCAAAACCTGATTTTACTTCAGCAGCACAGAAAGCGTCTGAAGGTGAGCTTAAAAAATGATTGCAGGCTACATTGTGGAAGAGATGCTACCGCTGCGTACTGTAGAGTCTCCGTCTTTCAAAAAATGTATTTACTATTTAAAGAGTTTAATTTCTATTGTTTGCCCACTCAAGGTTTACATCAATTTTAAGAAGCATTTAGTTAAATTACTTATTTAGTAATTAAGTTACTTTTCTGACACAGTAATTAGATAAGTATTTTAAATACAATATTGACTAAGTAATTAGTAATTAATTACTTTTTTAAAGTAACTTACCCAACACTGGTTCACAGACTTCTTATAATGACTAACACAACTCCTGACATTTTGGAGATGTTAACTCATTATAGTTGGTTTATTTTATTGCAACCTGTAATTTATTGCAGTTGACTTTTATTTGTTTATTGAAGGTCTGAGGCGTGAAATAATGGAAACCATGGAGTTTGAAAACAAAATATGGGGTATGTTTGATTGGCGGATGTGTTGTGCTAGGGAGGTGGAGTGTGTGTGTGGTGGTGGTGGGTTTCTTGTAAAACAAAGGGGGGCCTAGCAAACAAAAAAAAAGAAAAAACAAAACTTGAGAACCACTGTCTAATAAGAACACTTTACTGTGAAATTTTATTACTTCATGTTGTTTTGTTCAATTCTTTCAGTGTCGTTGGTGGCACCTGTGTCTAATGAATGCCAGTAGAAATAAAGAATGCCTTATGTCTGTTTTTTCTACTTGAAGGGAGATACACAACTCTACTCACCCACCTGGAGGAACAACTCTCATGTAGACAGTAGTGAGCTGCCATGAGTCTGTTTCTTCCATGAGGACATGACACTCGTATGTTCCAGTGTCATTAATCTTCACATCCTTCAGAATCAAAGACACGTCTCCATCCTTCATCTGTCTGTCCTGCAGATTCACCCAGTTCGTAAAAGATGGATGCTGGTTGGCTGGAACAAACTGACCATCCTGGTACAAAAATACATTTTCTGAAAACAGGTCAGATCTGCTCCACTTCACAAGCATGTTGCTGTTTGGAGCTCGACATGTCAAGATGACATTCTGTCCAGACTCAGCTGTGATGATTTTCTTGTCTGAAAGAGAAAACAACACAGAGCAGAGAGGTTAAAGGTCAAAGCACAATTATGATCAGAATGATTGACTTTAAATATTTTGTTTATTTCCTTTGACATTTGAGTTTTTAGTCATGTTGGATTTAATGAACCTCTGAACATCCAGCAGGTCACCAGTGACCCACTGAGGGGGAATTTTAGCCTCATGCTAAACATGCAAAGTGTCAGAAACCACAAGATGTTAGCTTCCACAGAACAACAACATGTGCTGATAATAAGTGAACATAATGTGTGAGAGAAAGCAGCCCTCTCATTATGCTGCTTAGAAATATGATATCTAACCAGATTCTTACTCTGGATGGCATTACCTTGGCCTCCAGTAATGCTGTGAGGAACCTTGGAGTCATTTTTGAACCAGGACATGTCCTTCAACGCACATATTAAACAAATATTTAAGATTGCTTTGTTCTATTTGCGCAACATCTCTAAAGTTAGAAATATCCTGTCTCTTAGTGATGCTGAAAAACTAGTTCATGCATTCATTACTTCCAGGCTGGACTACTGTAATTCATTATTATCAGGATGTCCTAAAAAACTCCCTGAAAAGCCTTCAGTTAATCCAAAATGCTGCAGCAAGAGTACTGACAGGGACTAGAAAGAGAGAGCATATTTCTCCTGTTTTGGCTTCCCTTCATTGGCTTCCTGTTAAATCCAGAATTGAATTCAAAATCCTGCTCCTCACATACAAGGTCTTAAATAATCAGGCCCCATCTTATCTTAATGACCTTGTAGTACCATATCACCCTATTAGAGCACTTCGCTCTCGCACTGCAGGCTTACTTGTTGTTCCTAGAGTATTTAAAACAGGGGTGCCAAATGTACGGCCCACGGGCCGGATCAGGCCCGCAATCGAGTTTAATCCGGCCCTTGAGATGATTTTGTAAAATATAAAAATGAGCAGCAATTTTTCAATAAAGAAACTGCTGTTCCAATTGTGTCCATTGGATGGCGCAATAGCAATTGTGAGGTACTTTGTTTTGCCCGCGAAATTTAAACCTGATGTGCTTTGGCACCCTCATTGCCCCAATATGTCTCTGTCAAAAAAGAGAAAAGTGGATGCAGAGTGCAGAGTGTTCCAAGAAAAATGGTCATCCTCCTAATTATTCACGGAAGTGAAATGGAAAGTTGTATGTTTGGTGTGTTCCCAGCATGTTGCAGTGCTGAAAGAATATAACTTCCGTCGCCACTATGTGAGTCTTCATTCCGACAAATATGACAACTTTCAAGGACAGCGGAGAAAAGAGAAGGTGAATGAACTGTTGGCGGGTCTGAAGAAACAGCAGTGTGTTTACTCACAGCCGAGACATCAGTGACGCTGCAGTGAAAGCTAGCTACCTTATTGCTAACGAAATTGCATTAGCATCAAAACCATTTAGTCAGGGTGAATTTGTAAAAACATGTATGATGAAGGCATCGGAGATTGTGTGCCCTGAAAAGCACCAGGCCTTTGCAAATATCAGCCTGACAAGAAACACAGTTGCCGACAGGATTTCTGATCTTTCAGCGGATTTGGACAGCCAGTTGAAGCAAAAAGTAAAGTCATTTATTGCGTTTTCAGTTGAAGGCACGGACATTACAGATGTTGCACAACTGGCAATTTTCATCCACGGAGTTGATGACACATTGACCGTCACCGAGGAGTTTGTGGAGTTGGTACCGATGACAGATACAACGACCGCAGCTGATATTTTCACCGCACTCGTCAGCGCGCTGGACAGGGTCGGAGTGGACTGGTCCCGCGCTGTCAGCCTGGCTACAGATGGTGCGCCCTCAATCATTGGGAAGAAAGCAGATGTTGTAAAAAAGTTCAGAGATAAAGTGCAATCTGCAAATGCAGGACGTGATTTTTGGACTTTTCACTGTATTTTGCACCAGGAGGCTTTGTGTTGTAAGTCACTGAAAATGGATAATGTCATGAAGGTGGTCATCCAAACTGTTAATTTCATCTGATCCAGAAGCCTCAATCACCGTCAGTTTGACAGTCTCCTCAGAGAGAAAGACCACATCTATGGCCTGCCATACCACACTGAGGTAAGATGGTTGAGCCGAGGTGCTGTGCTGAGGCGTTTCTTTGATTTACGAGAAGAAATTGAACAGTTTATGGAAGAAAAGGGCAAACCAGTGTTAGAATTTCATTCCGCAGAAGGGATGCAGGACCTTGCATTTATGGTGGATGTTACAGAGCACCTGAATAACCTGAACAAACAGCTGCAAGGACGCAACAAAGTTGTCACGCAGTATTATGACAGCATACGTTCTTTCAAGTTGAAGCTGTTATTGTGGGAGACGCAGCTCGCTGGTGGTGATGCAGCTCACTTCCCCCGTCTGAAAAATGTGTGCACGATCCAAAGTGTGGCAGATATGAAGCGGTTCAAAGATAAAATAACGGGACTGTTATAGAGTTTGAGCAACGATTTCAGATTTTTGGTGAACTGGAGAAAGACTTCCAAGTTTTTTGCTCGCCGTTCACCGTGAATCCCTCTGATCTGCCCGTCAGGATCCAATTTGAAATAATAGACTTGCAGTGTGACTCGGATTTGAAGGGCAAACTTACCGCAGCTGGCTTGAACACATTCTATCAGAATCTCTTGCCAGGTTACCCCAACTTGACAGCCCTCGCTGCAAAACTGGAACCATGTATCTTTGTGAGCAAGTTTTCTCTGTAATGAGCATAAATAGACAACAAAACTGCGCTCAAGGCTCACGCACAGGCACTTGAATCACATCCTGAAGTCAGCTGCCGCTCAGGATGTGAAGCCTGATATTGATGAGCTGGTGAAAGCTAAAAGATGCCAGGTATCAGGAGTCAAATAAACTATGCAACCCCACTGAAAGTGCTGCATGAGACACCCTGATGTAGTTCTGTGATCTGTGATATACTTCTGTGAATCACTGAGGCACTGTGTGCTTGTGTGTTCTTTGTCCTCAGAATTTTCAAATAACTTGAGATATTTTATGATTAATAGCTATGTTGTGCCTGTACTATTTTGAACATACTGTCCACAGGCTTTAGCTTTATTTTCGTTTAACTTTGGGACCTGAAGCAGACGGAGTTTTGGACCCAGATTGCTCCACGAGGCTCCTGACTATGTCAGCCGTAATGCTCTGACAATCCATCAGCTTCGTAGCTTACCAAAGTCGTACTAAAAAATTTTTGACAGAATTCTGTACACCGTGTACCACATATAATTGGTTCGAGGTCAGTAAGCACAACCAGAATTCATACATAAAGCACACTGTCGATTTTTGAGAAAATTAAAGGATTTTACGTGCGCCTTATAGTGTGTAAAATACGTTATAAAGATGAAAAGAATATATCGCAATCTATATCGTCACCCCCTTAAATACTCTTTCTCATTATTGTATTCACCTGTGTATGTAGGTAGGTCAGGGGTCACTGAGCTTACCAAGCCAATTTGAGTTCCAATAATTAGTTCTAAAGGTTTTGGAATCGATAAAATTACAACAGTGCCCAAATTTATGCACCTGGCTGATTTTGTTTAAACAATCAATGTCTTGATGCATTCTCAATCATCCAGGAAAGTAAATCTCCAAAAGTTAAATCTGTTCATCTGGACGTAGCGTTTTGTGGGAGAAACGTTTCGTCACTCATCCAAGTGACTTCTTCAGTCTCAGCTGACTGCAGGTTTCCCCAACCCTTATAAACAGTACATTTGCATAATGACTGAAACCAGCCCACCGAAGGAACAATGGGCTGTGAGGTCAGTTCCTTAATCATAATTATGCAAATTCCCATGACCATTGATCAATCACTGACCAAAACCCACTGATCAAAGAACACTGATCAATGGCCATGAGTACCATTCACAGAGAGTTGGGGAATGGCTGCAATCACAGCATTGTAAGATGGCGAAAGATGTACCCTTAGGCCCCCTCCTCGATTCAGAGATGGTCTTTCCCTTTTCACGTAAACGGCCTCCTTGACTCCGCGCTCAAACCAGCGTTCTTCCCTGTCCAGGATGTGTACATCCTCATCGTTGAAAGAGTGTCCTCTGGCCTGTAGGTGTAAATAAACTGCAGAGTCCTGGCCTGATGAGGTAGCTCTTCTGTGTTGTGCCATCCGCTTCGCTAGAGGTTGATTAAGGAACTGACCTCACAGCCCATTGTTCCTTCGGTGGGCTGGTTTCAGTCAATGCCAGCGCTCTCAATGCTCAAGACTAGGTTATTGCTTAATAACTGGTAGTCTTTTCCCCCTATCATCCAACTGTAAGATTCTTCACTCCCCTGTTACTTGTGCCATAACACTTTCAATCTCCCCGGATAATAGATCATCAGAACCGAAGAATTCTCACTGGAAGTTTAACAGTAACCTCTTAAGAAGCCCATCTTTTTGTATAAAAATTAAATCCTTAATAGGAGAGGTAAAAGCAATGGAGGATCTTTCTTCTACTAGTAAATGGGAATGGTTGAAGTTTAATGTCAGAAAAATTGCCAGTGAAGAAGGAAAATTAATGGCTTTTAAAAGGAGACAGAAACAGGCTGAAATTACTGCAAAAATAAGTTCATTGTGCAATTTGTCACATCTGACGGAGGAAAATTCTATAGAACTAAACCAGTTGCAGTACAAACTAGATGACCTTTATATAGACAAAGCAAAAGGTGCCTTCATTAGTTCAAGGGTGAAATGGATTGGGGAGGGGGAAAAGAATTCTACTTATTTCTTTAATCTGGAGAAAACTAGACAAACAAAAAAAAACCTAGAATGAAGTTACAAATTAATAATACCCTGACTGAAGACCAACAGACTATAAACAACTATATTAGAGAGTTCTATTCAGCCCTCTACACTACAAATTATTCCAGTTCGGAGACTAATTCTTTTTTTTTAGCTCTATCCATGAAAAAAATCCTTAAATTGACACACACTTTAAAAATCTCAATGAGTCTGAAATTACTTTAGCTGAACTGGATACTGTTGTTTCCCAAATGGCGAGTGGTAAATCACCAGGTCCCGACAGAATCACGATGGAATTTTACAGATATTTCTGGAGTGACATTAAAGATTTATTACTAGAGGTATTTAATGAATGTATAAATGATCAAATGTTATCTCCAACTATGAAACGAGGAATAATTTCTTTACTTCCTAAACCAAACAAGGACTCTATCCTTTTAGATAACTGGAGACCTATCACACTTCTTTGCTGTGATTACAAATTGTTAGCTCATGTCTATGCCAACAGATTAAAAACAGGAATAACTCAAATAATAGATTACACAGTCAGGCTTTATAAAGGACGTCATATCCATCATCATACCCGTTTAGTATTAGGTATGTTGGATTAAAATCATTCAATTCCTCATGATAGCCTTATTTTATTTCTTGATTTCTTTAAAGCTTTTGATTCTTTGGAGGCTGTGGGTTTTGGTCCCAGATTTGTTAGTGGAGTGAAAATGTTGTACAGAGATATAACAACTAGTATTGCACTCAATCAAGGGTTTTCTAATAGTTTTAAAATTAATCGTGGCATTCAGCAGGGATGACCTATTAGCCCGTTATTGTTTATTGTTGCAGCAGAAATGCTTGGCATTTATATCAAACTCTCTTCAGATCTGGAAGGCATAAACATTCTTGATAAAGAATTTAAAATTAGTCAATTTGCTGATGACGCTGCCTTATTTCTAAGGAATGTAAATATGGTCTCTATTGCAATTAAAAAAAAAATCCTTTCATTCTCAAAAGCATCCGGCTTAACACTAAACCTTCAAAAATGTGAAATCTTTGCTGTACACAGCTGTAATTAAAGTACTATTAACAATATTCCAGTAAAAGAGGAGGTAAAATACCTTGGTTTAATAATCAGTAAAAATACTAATGATTGAGAGAATAATAACATAACTCCTAGATTAAATGTAGTTAAAAAAAATATTTAATCATTGGCTAACACGTGATTTATCCATATTAGGTCATATCTTACTGTCTAAAGCAGAAGGTCTTTCAAGACTCATACACCCGTTATTCAATATTTACATCTCCTAAAATGATTAAACTGTCCAATTCTATTATATTCAGCTTTATCTGGAAGAATAAAACACATTATATATGCAAATCACAATTAGTTAAAGACTATGAAAATGGAGGCTTGAAAGCTTTAGACTTTGAATCCATTATTGCTGCGTTCATGCTCAGATGGATAAAAGATTGCATTTCCTATCCTCAATCTATGTGGTACCATATCCCAAACAAACTGTTTAATAAGGTCGGGGGGTTAGATTTTTTGTTCAGATGTGATTATGAAATATCTAAGATTCCTCTTAAGTTGTCTAGATTCTATAAGCAAGCTTTGAATTTGTTAAGGTTGGCTGTGTGGCAGGCTGGCAAGGAGGAGTGGTGGACCCAAAATGCAGGCACTCAGGCATGAGGTTTAAACACAAAGAACTCAGCTTTATTTGCTGGCAGGGGAAAGTCATACAAAAAGCAACCTAAACTAAACTTGAAACTCATAAACTAAACTCAGTGAGACACAGGGAGATCCACACAGCATTAGAGACGATGCGACACTGACTCAAAGAAACACAGGGTTTAAGTACACTGGGAAGTAACGAGGGGAATGAGACACAGAAGGAGGGCACGGCTGGGAGAAATCAGAACTAACGAGACAAGGAAGCAAAGCCAGACAGATTAACATAAGACACGCACCTCCAAAGTAAAACAGGAAACATAACACAGACTGAACTTAAAGACAGACTCACAGGCAAGCACTGCAACAGAGGGAACAGAGACGTGGGACCAGGGCAGACACAGACACTGACTGGATACGGGGATATAGCGGACAGGGGAGACAGCAACTAAGGATTACACAGAGACAAACCATAAGACATGACTCTAACAAAAACCCAAAGACTAGAAATAATAAATAATATAATGAACTCAAAACCTCTGGGTCAACGACCCAGGCATCCTAACAGTACCCCCCCCCTAAAGGGCTGGCTCCCAGACAGCCCAAACCTAAACACCAAAACAAAAAACAACCCAACCAGGGTGGTCGGTGGGGGTCCAGGATGGAGGGCTCGAAACAAACCAAACACCGGCAGCGACGGAGCAGGTCAGGAGGCCGTCCATGACGGCGAGGACGCACAGTCACCGGCCTGGAAAGCGGCCGGACAGGACATGCAGGCCGGACAGGACGAGCATAACGTGCAGGATGGACAGGCGAAGCCGTAGCCAAAGCAGAAGCCGGACCAGGCAAGGACGAAGCCGTAGCCGAAGCCGGACCAGGCGAGGACGAAGCTGCAGGCGACGGCGTGGGAGCCGCAGGTGGTGGCACTGCAGGCGACGGCGTGGGAGCCGCAGGTGGTGGCGACGAAGGCCGGACGGGCCCCTCGGACCCTCCAGCGGAGGCAGGGTGCTGTGGCTGGACGGGCCCCTCGGACCCTCCAGCGGAGGCAGAAGGCTGGACGGGCCCCTCGGACCCTCCAGCGGAGGCAGGGTGCTGTGGCTGGACGGGCCCCTCGGACCCTCCAGCGGAGGCAGAAGGCTGGTGCGGTTCTCCAGAACCTCCAGCGGGAACAGAAGGCTGGACGGGCCCCTCGGACCCTCCAGCGGAGGCAGAAGGCTGGTGCGGTTCTCCAGAACCCCCAGCGGGAACAGAAGGCTGGACGGGCCCCTCGGACCCTGCAGGCGAGGCAGACGAAGGCTGGAGGGGCCCCTCGGACCCTCCAGCGGTAACAGGAGGCTGGACGGGCCCCTCGGACCCTCCAGCGGTAACAGGAGGCTGGACGGGCCCCTCGGACCCTCCAGCGGTAACAGGAGGCTGAGGTGAGAGGCGAGCTAATGTTTGAGCTATGGATAGAAGTTTAAGTTCTATTGACTGTTGTAATGATGGAAGTAATGGTGGGTGAGGCGGTAGATGAGCGGATGGCTGAGCCAGGTTTTCCGAGCCTACGGAGTCTGAGGAAAACTGCTGGATTGGCTCAGGCGGAGTGTGGAAAATGTAGTCCTTTTGACTCACCACCGTAGGTTGCTCAGAGGTGTTCACATGACGGTGGCGTGAGCGCCGCTTCCTTTGGGCAGAGGAAGCTGGCGGCACGAGCAACTGAGTCTCTGGTGCACAGAACGGTGACGCCGAGGCAGGAGCGTGAGCGCCTGAAGCCATACGGAGGACTCCCAACTGAAGTGGCCGCATCTTGAGTGCCAGCGGAGCAACAGGTGGAGACTTCTGGCAGCTCCGGGGACCGCCGAGAGCCAGTCGAGTGCCATGGAAAATGCGCCCGACGTCAGGGGTGAGCCATGGCTTCCAGTGGAGTTCCTCCTCCAGCTGGGCAAAGGCTGCTCGGCGTCGCTCCTGAAGTGCAGTGTCTGCTGGGTCCATAGTATGGTCGCGTCGTTCTGTTAAGGTTGGCTGTGTGGCAGGCTGGCAAGGAGGAGTGGTGGACCCAAAATGCAGGCACTCAGGCATGAGGTTTAAACACAAAGAACTCAGCTTTATTTGCTGGCAGGGGAAAGTCATACAAAAAGCAACCTAAACTAAACTTGAAACTCATAAACTAAACTCACAGTGAGACACAGGGAGATCCACACAGCATTAGGGACGATGCGACACTGACTCAAAGAAACACAGGGTTTAAGTACACTGGGAAGTAACGAGGGGAATGAGACACAGAAGGAGGGCACAGCTGGGAGAAATCAGAACTAACGAGACAAGAAAGCAAAGCCAGACAGATTAACATAAGACACGCACCTCCAAAGAAAAACAGGAAACATAACACAGACTGAACTTAAAGACACAGACTCACAGGCAAGCACTGCAACAGAGGGAACAGAGACGTGGGACCAGGGCAGACACAGACACTGACTGGATACGGGGATATAGCGGACAGGGGAGACAGCAACTAAGGATTACACAGAGACAAACCATAAGACATGACTCTAACAAAAACCCAAAGACTAGAAATAATAAATAATATAATGAACTCAAAACCTCTGGGTCAACGACCCAGGCATCCTAACAGAATTTCGGGAAACTAATTTTCACCCACAATTTTTAACCTCACAATTCTGTGTTGTGGAATAATAGGGTTATAGTCATCAATAAGAAGTCCTCATTTAAATCAGACTGGTATGATAGCGGTGTATGTTTTGTTGTTGATCTGCTTGATAAAAAAGGAAACTTGCTATCTTATGAAGAATTTATTATTAAGTATAAAATAGACGTTTCATTTAATAATTATAATAAGGTTTGTAAAGCGATACCCACACCGTTGTTAAATCTTTCCGTAAATACTTTAAAGTATTCACTAATAAGAACCTGCTTACCTTCACTGACGATAGGTAATACCTCAATAAAAGGACAAACAATTTAATAATAAGTTAATCTCTAATACTTTAAAGCAAATAGTATTCTGTAACTATAATGTCAATGTCAGACATGACCTTGATAGCATGTTGAAAGAAAAGTCATTCTCTTTTTACTTAAAATACCCACTTGTGCCTAAAATGAAAGAAACACACTTCAGAATCATATCTGGCATTTATCCAGTTGGAGAATTCCTGTATAAAAGGTTTAATTTGGAGGCCGACTCTTGTGCTTTCTGTTCTTCCGATCCAGAAACACTAGAGCATCTATTTTTCACTTGTCAATATGTTAATGCTTTTTGGTTTGAAATACACTGTTGGGTTCCACTCAGAATTTCCAATATACCTTCCTTCACATCTAAGGATGTTCTTTACTTTATGGACAATCTGGATTCTGAAATCTCAGATGTTGTCAATTTTGTAATAGTGCTATGTAAGTTTTTATTCATGTATGTAAGTGGAAGAATGCCTCCCACGTTTACATACCGCATTGGGTTTGTAGTGTTCTACTGTGTAAGATAGTGATTTTTTAAATTAAAAAAATCAGGTTCACCAGTGAACAAGATGGTGTATCGGTCAGGATACAGGAAGGAGGACAAGAGGCTTCCACTTTGCTGGATTATCACCGCCAGCTGTTTTATTGCCACCTGGATGCTCAGTGTTGCCAGCAGTCTGTAGTAACAAACAAGTTGCCATGAGTATATAAATATATACAGCAACAGCTTCACTAAGATAAACATAAAGTATTAAATGAAATAAACCAACACATCCATCTGAATATACACATAACATATATGATTCGAACTATGCCAATCTTACATCTCTTGCTCCAAACACAGAAAGGACAGTTAAACACAGTGAGAATGTCATACATAGCCGAAACAGCCACTAACTGTGAACAAAGGGACTTTGGCGCCATCGTGTGACCGAATAAAATTACTACATAATGGCGGCGGCCAGCGGCACATGCCTGTCACTACCCGATCCGTACCGGAAACCCGATCGGTACCCCGCATGCGCGAAAGGTGTCTACTTCTGGTCGAAGCATTCTACGATAGTTACGGTCAGAGTATGGTCATGTCCAAATTCATGGGCTGCATCCTCCTGAGGACCCGGCCTTCGCGGTCTACGTGGGCCGGGTCCTCAGAAGGTCGGGTAGGCCGGAAGTAAACGGGTGTGAAATTGGACGGTCTAGCCTTCTGATTAACGTCACCGCTGTCTCGGTGGAGTTTAATAAACTCAGCCGTCTGCTCCTTGCTATGTAAAATATAACAGGACTCTGGCATAAATTCTCGACCATCTCACACTTCTGTTTAATCAGTTTTCTGTTTGACGTTTATTCAGCTGTGTGAAAACCACCCGGGGGATTAATAAAGTTTTATTTTATCTAATCTAATCTAATAACTTTAATCTCAGCCAAACTGATTTACTCACGAACAAATAAAACACTGAAAAAAGCGAAGCAATATCCTTTTTAGGTTGTCTAAGTGACTTATATATTACGTTTAACTTGAGTAGCGAAAGTCCGCGGTGATCTGAAAATGATGTGCCGGGAGTTGTGCCGTTCTCGGCGGCTTCAGTGACCCTCGTGCTCCCGGCTTGCTATCGAGCTGGTGGGTAACAGACGTCTCTGAAAACGTCGAAGCACTTTTGCAAATATGCAATACCTTGATAAACCGAGCAGATATTTGAAGTTTACACAGCTACATTCTGAAAATATGTTAAAAGTTTATTTTGTGACCCAGAAAGATTAATAAAAGTAATTTCAAAACTTAGTAGCGGCCGCCATTGCCGGAAACTGGAGTTTGGCTGGGCTGCGCTATGAATTCTGGGATATGGTGGGCCACGAAGGACACACCCGACCCATCCTTCAAATTCGGGGAAAAGGAGGACGCATTTGTCGGCTGCATTCGGAGGAGTCTACGAATTTGGACAGCCTTCGGCGCGTCGCTGTGACGTAATCGGTCTACAAATGCGGCCTCAGGAGGATGCAGCCCATGAATATGGACACGATCTATCTGTTAAGATGTTAAGAATAATAAGTGTCTCTTAAAATGTTTCCGATAATGAAACATTTAATATGATGTAGACAAAAACAAAAAAATAAAAAGATAGTGACGGATTAGGACTCCCCGATACTTACTGCGCATGTGCAAAGTAGGACCGTACAAATCGGGTCTACCCGATCCGTACCGCGCATGTGCAGGGGTTTTCTTCTTCTTCTGTTCGTTTAATGGCAGTTTACTCCCCAGTGTTCGAGCATACCGCCCCCTGCTGACCGAGCGAACGAACCCTATTGTAAACTGAATTAGCGTCATTACAAACGTGTGTTAAATTTGATTTAGTGATAGTTGAGTGTGTTTATGCTTGTCTGTGTGGAGAGGATTGATTGGAATAGTGATGATGGTGTCCGCTATCACTGTCAATTGTCAGTAAACACTTCATCTGGCTGATGAATCTTCACGTGACATATTACAAAGTCTGTATTATTAACTCTGTAATTTGGCACCATTCTTCTTATTTTACGGCGCTGTTGTTCAATCGGGGGACGCTCGATAAGGAGAAAAGCATGAATTTGTTTGTAAATGGATTATCCACTGTTTAAATGTCCCAGTAGTCGAAAAGGAGGCACAGCTGTTGAGAAATGCTAGGAGCTAACTGGGCGCTAACCGTATCATTCAAATATATTGAATGTCGCAATGTTGGCAAAGAGAGGAAGTGACGTAACATTTGCACATGCGGGGTACCGATCGGGTTTCCGGTACGGATCGGGTAGTGACAATGCCTCTAGTCACGAGATGAAAAAGAATGCGGTAGTGGTGTGCGATACTGCATATTTTGGTATTGATCTGATACCAAGTAAATACAGGCCAGTATCGCCGATACCAATACCGATACCGATACTTTTCAATAAATAAGGTGGATGCCTCATTGAATTGCTAAATCGCAATTAATTTTCATGACCTTAAGTGTTTTTTGTGATTTTTCCTTTTGTATTATTAATTACTTAAAATCCGGGACATAATTAGGAGAAATAATTAATTTATAATTAAATAAAAAATGCTTTATTATTGTGGCGGCCGTGGTCTGCGATGCTGCTGCAGGTGAGATGGACTCACCTTCATTGCATCTACAATCATGCCTCACCGGCTTAAAACCTGTGCGCTGCTTGTGCTGTTGTTGTTTTTGGTGTTGTGTAGCTACAGCTAGCAGCAGGAGGGCTGCAGCCGTTGAATGTAGGCTACTGTTACAGCAACCGTGTGATCACTGTAAGGGTGGACAGCGCGCGGCTCGGGGTGAGCCGGAGGCTGGCGCGCCAGCGGGACCTGCCAAGCTGGAGACGGAGGTCGAGGTGCGCGGGGGTCCTGCTACGCCTGAGGGCGGCATGCTGTCCGCTTTGGCCGTCTGCCCAGCTGCCTTTGAGCCCCAGCTCACTTCCACTCCTGCTCCGCCGCCTCTGCTTGCCATATGGGTGGCCATCAGGCCAGCTCCCGGGCTTCCACTGGAGGCGCGGGCGACCGCCAGAGTGGACACTTCCCCGTTGCTGGGCCGGGGCATGGGGCGCCGACGGTCCGGGCTGATTCCCTCGCCTGCTGGGTGAGGCAAGGGGGTATGTGGCAGGGCGTGTTCTGCGATGCCGCTGCAGGTTTGGTGGTGGTGATGTGTACAGCTGCCAGCGGGAGAGCTGCAGCCGTTGAATGTACTATTACAGCAACCGTGGGATTATTGTAAGAATAAATGATGCTGCGAAGCATGAAAATGCCATCGGGTCTGCCGTGGTGGCGATCTTTTTTTTTTTCTTTTTTTTTTAAATCTTAAGTGCACGCAAACCAGTAAACAAATTAAAACAAATACTGTTGATAAACTATAATACAAAAATGACAATTAAAATTCTCAACAACAAAAACAATATATATTATTAATATGTAAACAACTTAACAACCCCCAAAGTGTCTAAGTCACGTGACGTGTCAGCGCAACACCGAAACATAAGAAGGGGGGGGGGGGCGGAAGCAAAGTGTGCCTGCTCTCTGCTGTCACAGAAGCGGCGAGTCCAGTGACCTAGCTGTTTCGTTTTTGCCGAAAGCACAGCATAGCAAACAAGCAGAACTCAAAGTAAAGAATCGATCTAACCACGCTAGTATCAATCCGATACCGATCCCGACTTGGGATCGATACTATCGATATTTGGATCGATCCGCCCACCACTAGAATGCGGTGCTACAACGCGGTAGAAAGTAACTAAAGCCGCGGCAAACATCAGGATCGGAAAATAAACATCTTTAAGGAAACTTACTTCCAGTCATGAACTTAACACTCGGAGCATCACCGTGAAGGATGGCAACCAGGAACACAGCTTACGAGGTAAACAGAACTAACACGGAAAACAATCTCCCCTTCTCAGTAGCAGCGTTACCCCCAACTTCTGCCTACGTCATTACCCCACACAATATTGTAGAACATAGACATAAAATCCCAGAGCCTTTTATACATTACTAATGATTAGGAATAGAGCCCACGGAGCTATGACTCTGTCAGTGTGGCTACAGGCCAGTTTCTTCTTCACTTAGTTTGTTTTTAATTGAAAAAAAAATGCTATTTATAAATACTTAAATTTTTGCCACATTAAGTAAAATTGGCTAATAGTCCTTACACAATTAAAACAAATACAGACTTTATTATCAGTTACTGTCAGACAATGGTAAAAATCTTAATGATCACCTCAGAAGTTATTTTTGTAAAATCTGTACGAAGGAATAGATCCATTGTGGAGCTAAAAACTCAGAACAAACCAAACCTCACTTGGTTTGTTTTCTCTCTCTCTCTCTCGCTCTCTCTCTGTCTCACACACACACACACACACACACACACACACACACACACACAGGGATGGTGGAGGTAGAAAGCAGAAATGATCAGATCAGTGAGAAGTATCAACCCTGACACACTGTTAAAATAAATACAGCCTCCATCACCAGCTACTGTTCGTGGTAAAATGTTAATGATCACTACAGAAGTTTTTATATATGATCTGTTTTGTCTAAGTCTCTACACAGTCTCTAATCAATTCAATTCAATTCAATTCAATTTTATTTATATAGCGCCAAATCACAACAAAAGTCGTCTCAAGGCGCTTTATATTGTACAGTACACACTTCCACTGTGTACTGTAACATACACATTAAGGCTTGTTGCATCACTTCCTGTTTCTTTCCAGTTGTAACTCTCAGTGCTGTCCACTGATTTTTTTGAGCTAACTAAACAACAAATGGCTTTCATTTCTATTGCGAAAATGAATATTTAAACTACACATCTGAGTCTAAAATGAAAGCTTAGAAAAAAGATACAGCAGTCCTCTTTAAGTCTTCATCACCATCTGATTCCTATTTAAGTACTTCCCCCTTAGTGTTTATGTAGAAAGATGAGCTGCGGCTGGAAACCACAAAGTGAAAAACGCAATACTGTATCAGTTCCGAGACAACTAGAGACACGCAGTCATTTTCTCAGTAGCCTCATTTTGATCAAGTTGCTTCTTTTCAACCTCCACCATGTTCTGACCAAATGGAAAAGTCTTGACTTTACTTTTTAAAGTTCCCTGAGATAACACCTGTTATGAATTACAACTATATAACCAAATAAAAATTCAGACTACTTTTGCACTAAAACAGTCAAAAGAACCAGAATCCAATCATTTAACCAAAGATGAATACACAAGCACAGACAACACAGTTGTATGTGTATAATAGAATTTTTTCATTTTATTTTTACAGTTTGCACCTTTGATCCAGGAAGATGATATTTTGTCCCCGTGTATACTTGAGTGTATATTGTTGGGTTGACTGTCTTTTCTTTAATTCTTTTCATGAATAATATTCCAAGTTCCTCTTGACCTGTCTAAATGTTAAAACTGTCAGAAACACTTAAATTCAGATTTTACACATTTAACACAGTGAATTTTTTGTATGATTTCACAATCTGTGTTTCTATGATGTAGCAGAGTGAACAGATGCAAATGCAGACATAGGAAGGCAAAATTTAATCTTAACAAAAGGTGAGCCTTTTATTAGCTGCGTAATGACACAAACAAGGATAAATAAAACGAAGATGATGCTAAATAAACTCGGTAAGAAAGAAAGCACTAGGAATATGGAAAAATCTGTAACAAGGCGAGACAAAAAGATGACTTGACAAGCAGGCTACGTCCACACCCGGGTATTTTTGAAAACGCAGATTTTTCTATGTATTTGCACCTTTCATCCACATGTAAACAGTGTTTTCGGTCACTGAAAACAGAGATTTTTAAAAATGCCTGCCAGGGTGGATATTTTCGAAAACTCCGTTTTTGCATTTACATGTGGACAAGAAAAACGAAGAAAACGCGGCGTCAAAGGTGTGCACATTTTTTTTTACGTCACACTGTGCGCCACGTTATTGTTTTGGTGAAATGAATTTCTACAATGGCGGACTTACACAAAATACCATTACTGTTAATTGTACTTTCTGCAGTGTTTAAATGCATACATATACACACAGTTGCTGTCCCTCCAGGACTCAGTTCTGCTTCTATGCGCCATCTTTGTTTACTCTTTCCCACCCAAGCTTATAGACTTCTGATTGGCCAACATTTCTACACGGATAGGAATATAGCGCCATCTGCTGCTTTGGCATGTTCCTAGCAGCGTTTTCCTTCGTTTTTGGCTTTTATGTGTGGACGAGATTTTTTGTAAAAACGAAAACTGAAAATCTCCGTTTTCAAAAATACCCATGTACGTGTGGACGTAGCCTCAGAATCAGTGAGATTTCGTCTTTCTTTCGTCGGCAGGTCCGCGCTTTGTGTTTATGCCATTTTTGTACTAGATTCGGAGCTGCAGGTTTTATCTCTCTCGAAACAATATTGACTGAACCAGCAGCAAAGGAAGATCCAAACTACGCTTCACATGAACATCGTCATGAATTCCCTCTTAATTTTGCTCTTAAAATCACACTTCATGCAGAGCTCGCTGTCTCTCTCTCTCACTCAGTGCAGTTCAAGAACAGTTTCCCGTCAAAAAACTCTGTTTTCTGCATTATTCGCTAGCTTATTACGCACAAGTCTACCGCTGTTTACAGCGCTGTCGGCCACTGTTTTTTTTCCGTTCACTTACTTTTGAAAACAAAGCCTCATTTCTGCTGTTGAATAGGCTACTGAACAAATTAAAGCTTTTTAAAATTATGCAAAATTGCAAAATGCTTGGTTGTGTCTCTAATCAAACCTCTGTAACTTTGCTCTGCTCCACTTCAGCAGCATCAGTTAATGTTCATATGTTCATTAATGGTTTTCTTTTGTTTTTGATCTACTGCAGAATATTTTTAAGGTCATCTGCTATAAAATCCCAGGCCAGGAAAATCGCCTTCATCTTTTTCTGTGTTTTATCCTCAGTTACTTTGACACAAGTGTCGCAAGTGTCAAAGGTTTGTTTTTATAGATATAATAATAAGGAAATGTACTGATACGTGATCAGAATTATAATATTTCTCTCTCAGGAAAAAATTCCCTGAATCGAATCGAATTGAATTGTGGATAGAATCGATTCGGGACCTTGTGAATCGGAATTGAATCGATTCTAGAAATCAGTGACGGTAACCAGCCCTAAAAAGACATAGAAGGGGGACAAGGAAGGAAACAAAAAAGGGGAAGCATGGGAACAAAAGAGGGAGACAGAAAAATAGGACTAACTAGGAGCTGGAGAGCAAGGAAGACACACACATATAGCGAGGGAGAGAAGGACACATAGATGAAGACAAAGGCACAAAGGTAACCTAAGAACATAAACCAGAAATCGCAAATATACTCAGTGACATAAAAAGTCAATACTAAGTTGTATAAAACTAAATCAGTAACTCATATGAGTCAAAGAGCCAGAACCATGACGAATGAATTTGACCATAGACTGGTTAATTTCATTCATGCTAAATCATCATTTGGCTTATTCCTGAAAAGTAGAAACATAAACACTCATGGCATCTTCAATACCATCTATGTGGGAATGTTTCTGTGTTGTCTTTAGCTCTGTTTTGATATCTGACTTGTGGTTTCTGAGGATATCGGTCCATGACACTGTTTTCATCTCACTCAAAACGAATTGAAATCTGTGCATAAAATGTAAATGTTCTCACAACTAACTGGTTCGAGTCACTTGTCCTAATGTAATGATGTCCAGCTTGTCCTTGCTGCTCTTATTCTCCTCGTTTGTAGTCGGATGTTTGGCTCTCACCTTCTCCCCAAAAGTATTGCTGAGGAAAAAGTAAACAACAGGGTCCAGGCAGATGTTGAAAACTGACACCATGGTGGTCACCTCCTTCAGGTAGAACAATACTGGACCTACTGAGTCATCGCTCCACAGAAACGTAAAGGGAAGATGAACCAGGTGAAACGGGACAAAGCAAACACAGAAGATGCTGACCAGCACCAACACGTTCCTGCGATACTTCACCAGCTTCTCAGAGCCAGAGGAGGTCAGCTGCTTCTGCTGCGCCTCCAACACCCTGCGGAAGATGCTGTAGTAGAAGAAGACCAGCGATATGAAGACCAAGAGGAAGATGATTGCAGAGAAGGTGTGGAGAATTCTGAACAACAGGCTGACTGATGGAGTAAACAGGTGAACGCAGCGGCTAGGATTAAAGGTCAGAGGTTTCTGGGAGCTGAAAAAAATGATAACATAGACGACTGTTGGAGCCAGGAGAAAAACCCAGGTGATGACAGAGATGATTCGTGCAGTTTGCACTGTCTGCAGCATGTGAGTTCCTGAAGGATGGATGATCCTTAGATACCTGGAGAGAGACGAGAAAGAGAAGGCAGAATACAACTTCACTAATCAGTCACAAAGGTGCCTAATCTGAAGAAGTCAGTTAAGTCAAAAACATACATTCATGCTTTTGTCAGGAGCACATTGTAGTGGTTAACCAATCAATCTAGTTTTCACATTATCGTTAACTACAGCCTTAAATAAGTAAAGGTTCCTTACCTGTTGGCAGCGATGTACCCCATGAATAGTATACTGGCATACATGTTAATGAATAAGGCAGAAGCTCCAACGCTGCAGTACAGCCTACGAATGATGGGAGAGCTGCTGGCATAGTAGGTAATGCGGAGTGGCAGACAGAGGCAGAGCAGGAAGTCAGCAGCTGTCAGGTTCTTCAGGTAGACCATCAAGCTGTTGGATACCTCAGGCCAATCTCGACAAAGATAGACCTTCAATGTAAAGCCATTGAGGAGTAAACCCACCTGAAAATAGACAGAGTGGAAGGAAAAGAAAAGGATTGGTGCATACACCGGCACATAAACCAATTTCTAACAGAGCACAATTTTATAATTTTAAACTTACGAGGAACACCAGACTGTAGACTGCCATAAAGTATGGGTTAATGGATGTCTCATCAACATCATAGGTCTGGTTCAAAGATGAAGTCAAATTTTTTTGGACAACCATGGTTCTTGTGCTGAAAAATATATCCACTTTTCTCAGTTAAACTGTGTAAAAATCCTCTTTGAAATGATTCACCTCCACGGTCTCTTGGTTTGTTGTGTTAAATCAATGTTGGACCAATTTTTAATATGTACATGTTATGTACAGTCTGTAGTTTTAGAAGGAAGCATTCATGAGTGAAGATGAGTCAACCATCTCATGAATCTTATAACAATCCATTAAGCACAAGCTGAAGTGGTGAACTGTAGGCACAATCTGGACTCATAGCCAAAATTGTATTGTTGTTAGCCAAGCAACTTTTGCTTATCCAATTAGCAGATTTTTATCTCAAAACAAGACAATTTTGTCAGATGTAAGAATATTTGGCTTATTTCAAGTAGAGCTGATTTGCAGTGTAACAGTTTAGTGGGTGGTCACAGACCGTTTCTCTCTATATTTCTCTCCTGACTGATCTCTGGTTTGTTTTTGGTTTCCTTATCATTTTTAGCTTGAAACAGTAGATGTAGACTATACAGGTGTTTTCTTCTCTTGAGAGATGAAACCAGCAAAATTAGTGTTCTCAAACATTTTCAGCATATTTAAGTGTGAGGTAGTTTGCCAGTGCACTTGGCACCAGGAAATCCTGAGCCTTAGTCAAAAGAAGATTTGTATTCATATATTCAGATTACCTTCCTGAACACTAGCAGAAGCCTGCTGACTTTTTTTCCTTTAGTCAGGACTGGTTATTTTCTATCAGAAGTATTAAAGATGAGAGACTGAGAAATATCAGGACTCACCTCTGGTTCTGCAGCTTTCTGAGAGGAGGAAAAGTTGCTTCAGCTGTTCTGAGTGTGACGGTACGATGTAGATCAGGAAATACACAGTGTGATCACACTGCCTGCCCACTACTATATTTCCTCTTTCTCTTCGCTGTTAATCTGTCACAACATATTTTCAAGACAGACGTCATTCTCTGATTAGTTGCTGATACACTTTTTATTTTAGCGCTGACTCACTTTATTACCACTGATTGATTTTTTACTAATGTCCTTCACCTCTTCATCACTACAGCTAACATGAGACAGTAACTGCAGCTAATTCAGACTGCATGTGAAACAAGTTTCACTAGGTTTCAGCAGCTCTGAATTTGTAACAGTATGTGTACGTTTTAACCAGACCTGTGTTGAGAAATCGCAGCTTCACTCATCAGTTCAGTGGAAAAATGCCAAAGGAAGTAGCTGGTGTGGTGCAAATTTATGCAACATAGAAACATACAAAAACCTGCGAGACATAAAACGGTTTTTAAAGGACAAGCTGACATGCAGAAAAAACACAGGCACCAGTCATCAACTCTGAGCTTCAGCAAAGCTTCGATTCTAGAGTCTAATATTTAAAATAAACCTTGGAATTGTTCAGCTGCTTTCCAGTGTGTAAATGTAAACATGGACTTATTTAAACCAGTTTATTACTTTTTGTCTCTTTCTCTTTCTAACTTGTGTCACAGTCCTTTGCTGTGAACTTACAGAGCTGACAGCCTCTGTTATGTGTTTTCCTTCTGTTTTTGTTCTGTTTGTAAGACTAACAAATAAAAGGCATCTTCTTTCCACCACTTGTCCAATGAGTGTCTCAGCTTCACATTTGAGCATTTGGCACCAGAACACGCTAACCCTTTGTCAATTACAACTTTGTGATAGTATCATTAGATCTGCATCTTGGATACAGGCAGAAGACAGCTGTGGTTCTGATGCAGCTGTGTGGAGGGAAAATTTCAGTGCTAAATGTCATCTTTTAAGTCAAGCATGGAATCAGTAAAAGTACAAAATATCTTAGGATGAGGAATCAGCAGGATTTAAAAGCGTTTCTGAAGTTTTGTTAGGTTAGCAGGATAAGCTGCTTCTATCATTGTACGCTCTCAATGTAATGACATAACTGTAGATTAGGAAACACAGTGACCACACAGCCAGCCTGCACTTTGACTTGTTTCCAGTTTGTCTTCAGTGCTATACTTGGTCAACATATCAAACAACTCTTTGATTGGATGTAATTTAGATTAAGCTGCCAATCTTTAGCCCCAAAGAAACCCAGATGCAGGAAGTTGATTTTGGCTCTCTGATTAAAAAGTCCAATCTCTGATCTTGTGAGTCTTACCCAGTAGATCATGTAGGGTTCAGCTGGGGCCGATGTGGGTGAGGGGACTCACCCACTACTATCTCAGTATGGTCCAGGTAACCTGCTAACTCTGACATGTAGAAAACTGAATAGGCCTGCAGGTCGAATCATATCAGTCTCACCTGATGACGGAAGTGCGCTCCTATTGATTCTGTTATTTCTGGGATGATTTTAGTAGCCTGGACAGCAAGCTCCAAGGAAAAAAAAAATGTAATCAAATTTAAAGGATAACACTCAGACTTTTTTCTTTACAATTTGAAAAAAAAAGGTTAAAAGGCCAAAGTCCACAATTTAGAATTTAATTGCAGGAAATTTTAATTTTCCAAAGCAACATCAAAATCAAATAATAAAAATCACAAAACAATAATAAAAATCTCTTAAACTATACGTATCTAATTTTACTACTCTGAGTTAATGCTGATCTTGTTATCTTTAGTGAGGAGAGGCTGGAGGAGGGATGAGCAGTGTCAGATCTGAAGATGCTCTTATTCTTATTGTTCTGTGTTGATGATAATCACCCAACAAGAAAGCAGCTGGGCATCCAGTGGAAGTATGCTGTAGATCAAAATCCTTCTGAATTAGCCATCAAACGCTGTAAAACTTAGGAGATGATAAGCCAAAAATTCCAAAATCAATTCACAGGTTGGACTGCTGTTAGTGTCTCTGCTGGAACTTTTAACTGTGAACCTCTTAGATCCAGTCTTCTGAATTGGTCATCTTGCAGAAGATAAAAGGGAAGACCCCATCTTCTCCTAACTTTTATACTGACCCCACCCCCACATTCATTCAGGTTGTGGACATTTAATCATCCAAAGTCCACCCAAAGCTCAACTCTCTCTCTCTCTCTGACTTACATGATTTAACACAAAGTCTAAACTTTTAAATGCTAAAATCACTTCATTACACTTTGTTTTTCTCAGCATAAAGAATTCACATCATATATAAACATTGAATCACACATGGATATAATTCACTTCATGTTACAATCAGTTTATGTGATTCTACTTCAATTAGATTTGTGGGGGATTTTTTCACATGAACATTCATTTTAACATTAATCCCTTATCAATTACAGAGATAGAAATGCTTGGAACACCTGCATATTTCTGGAGCTAAAAATAAATAAGTCTGGATTGATATTTTCTCTTAAATCAGCACTGTCAGTGACTGATTGTAACATCCTGAGGCAATAACGATTCTTTAATTAAACTTCATTAAAACACGTCTGGCTCACTGCAGATTTCCTGTCGAGGTCATTACATTTTGATGATCTTGATTTCATGTTGGTTGGAGCTGTGCAGCTCAAGAAAACAGCTAAGACTTTAACAGAAGGAAGAGTTAAAACAGAAAGCAGTGAAATATTAACCTGTATGTGTCACCACCACCATTGAACATCACCCTCATCTTTTAGTGCACCTTCTTCAGTTATGCTGAACAAGCATTTACCCCAGAAAACAAGAGCAACACGAGCCCTGAGGACGCGTTCCCAGTGGTTACCACCTCATCAGCTGTTATTTGGTTCATTGTAGCTCAAGCTGTGCAAACTCACACACACAGTGAGATGCTGACAAGGAGGGAATCTACCTGTAGAGTCACGTGTCTCAGTTACTCTTCTCTTAAATGTTCCTCTCCAACAGAAGCAGTAATGTCTCCAGTCAAAGTCTTGTTAGAATGTGGAAACCTGCTCTGCTCAACCTCAGTCTGTTTCTTTCAGTGTTTATTAAAACGCTCAGAGCATCATCTTACATAAATGTGTCCATTCCTCTGACCTGTGACTGTGGCTGCTGTCCGTGGTGCTGATCAGATATTGGAATGATGCTCATAACATTACTGATTATTGCTCCATGCTGATATTTCTGCATTTAGTCAGCAGCTACATGAATACTGACTCAGCAACATAAACATCAGCACACTGACCAAAGTGTTGTTCTCTTTGCAGCCTTAAAAGATAAAAGTCAAGAGGAAACTGAAGTAAAAAAAAAAAAGTCACTATTTCTCCATCAGTTATGATACATTTGAAAGTGAAAAAGAAACCTGAGTCTGTGTGTAAAATATTAAGATGTTTACTGTGTCAGACTCAATATAAAAGACGTTGAAGCTTCAGTGAAAGCTTGAGTAACAACTCTGATAGAGGTCACCTTCACCTCTCCAGACTCCGCCCTGTTCTCTCAGGAGTACCTGATAGTTTTGTTTCTGCCACCTGCATGAGCCAGTATGACTGCGGAACACTGCATAAAAGAAACAGGAAGGGTTCAAAAAGAAAACCTTTATTTAGAGAGCATATCTAAATCCAGGTGCAAATACAAAGCGTGAAAGCTCACCTTTAAAGACTCACTGTATAGACCTGAATTAAACAAATCAGAACAGGAAACATCAAGAAAACAAGAAAATAATCAGCAATAAAAGACCTAAAAGTAAATCCCTAAACAACAAAATAAAATCAAAAACGGTTAAAGCAGCAAAAACGATTAGGACAATAAGCTTAAACTAAGAAAAGGAGTAAAAATGAAATCAGTTAAGATCAACATCAGTCCACTGAACAGGCCCCACAAGAGTGTTTCAGTCATTTCTTTATCAAGCTGACATTTGTCAAATAAATAAACAACTCCATACCCTTTATCCATTAGCCTGCTTGGGCTGGACTGAGGTCAGTTTTGTCATCAGACTGTGAGTGAAGGTCGTGCCCACAAGCCAGTTCTTATTACCCCTGCTACAGGGGCAAAAGCTTAAACTTCTACACAGGCTGTTGATTCCCAGCCTCAGCTTTCATTTGCATTGCTCTCTTGACCTGTTTGTCTCTCCACCTGTGACCAAGGTTGTGATTGTACAGAAGGCTTCGATCAGGGAACACGTCCCCGCAGCGACTGCATGGGTACCCGGTGTGAGAGAGTTGATGCTCCTTCAGGCTGTTTTGCCAAACAAACGTTTCCCCGCACGTTTCGCACCAGAACGGTCTCTCTCCAGTGTGCAGACGCCTGTGGTGGTTTAGACTGGACCGCTGAGTGAAGGTTTTGTTGCACTTGTCGCACCAGTATGGCTTCTCTCCAGTGTGGCTACGGCGATGGCTCTTTAGGGCCCCCAGGTATGCAAAGGTTTTGTCACACAGGTCACAGCTATATGGTTTCTCTCCAGTGTGCAACCGTTGATGGCCCCTGAGGGAGCCAGACTCTGTAAACTGTTTGCCACATTCGTCACAAACATAGTGTTTCTCTCCAGTGTGAACACGGAGATGCCTTTTCAGGGTATCTGAAAGTGCGAAGGCTGAGCCGCACTCTTCACAGCTGTAGGGTTTCTCTCCTGTGTGGATGCGCTGGTGGATTTGTAGAGTGGTTAAAGTGTTGAAAGCTGCTCCACACTCATCACAGCTGTGCGGTCTCTCTCCGGTGTGAATTCTCTGGTGAAGCTTTAAATTGTGTTTTGACTTAAAGGTCTTGTTGCAGTCCTGGCACTGGTGCACACCACATCCGGTCTTCTTCTTCTGTTTCTGAATAAACAGCAGACAGAAAGAGAGAGCAGTGATGTTAGAGTCAATGAAGGAACAAAAAAATAAAACAAAAGCACTCAGAGAGATCTATACTAAAACTGTGATGTTTTATGGTGTTTTTATTAAAAATGCTGAGGTCAGCAGTGTTAACATGGAAATTCTTTGTGTAGTATCTTAATCTTTGTGTGTCAGTGTGAAGTCCTACTTCTGTATCGAAAAATAATGTTTTAAATACCCCAAACAAAAAAAAAGTGCCTGTAGTGTTTTTAACAAGGATGTTGGTGACACCGAGTTAAACCACAAATGAAGACCCTGGAGTTTAGTTGCAGCTTGTTTAATTGTCTCCATGAACATGTGGTGAAAACTGAAATGACAGAAAATAAACTCCATCTCAACAGGTAGAATCATGTTTACATCAATAAAGAGCATTACTCTCACTAAAATATTCATGTTAGCAAAATATACATTAATATCCAAAGCTATCTGTATAAACTGTCATATAAGGTAACTTACGGCATTCCAGCCTGATAATTCAGAGTAGATGGCATCTGATTACATCTCCATATTGCCTTTAGTATGTGGAGTAGTGATGCGCGAATCATGAACGAATCGTTCAATACTCGAAAATCACTTTACTGACTCGTGAATCATGATTCACAAGCCCAACTGACTCACTGACTCATCCCTGTTGCTGTTAGCAAACTAATTCCATTAGTAGAAATATATCTAGTTATAATTAAAATTGTGGAGAAAAACACAACAGCCAGTATCTTAACAAAAACATTTCTGCTCTGAACTGGAAGAAAAAACCCTGAGTAGAAGCTCACATCAAGACAATAGCTCCTCGGTTCACAGTAGCATCGCTCTGCTAACATGCTAACAGCACATTTGAGGTACTCACCCCCTCCCTCCTGTGCTGAATCATAGCATAAATGAATCACTCACTCACCCCCTCCCTCCTGGCTCACAGCTTCTTCTTCTTAGTTGGCAACCAATGTTAAGGCACACTACCGCCCACTGGCTCACAGCTCAGTGGACATTTAGATTAGAAAATATATATTTGACACATTTAAGGAAAATACTAATAAAATAAAATAAAAATAAATAAAATAAATGTTCCCTTTAGAATTTATTTTTGCTCTTTTTTGCTCTATAAAATTGTTTTCTTTTGGAATCACTCATCTTAGCATCTTTGTTTCTCTTTTCATATACATGAAAAGAGAAAAAAAAAATTAAGTTTGAGTGAAAATGTACATTTTTTGCACTCTGGTCAACTGACTCAGTGACTCAAATGACTGAAAAAACCCGATTCACTTTGGTGAGTGACTCATTAAAACTTGATTCAGTAAAAAGAATCAAATTTACCATCACTAATGTGGAGCCTGTTTCTCAGCAAAAACAGAGTGCTTGACCAAAACCGGAAGTGCGCCGCCAGAACAGGAAATACATTTTAGCGATATTTTCCTTTTATCTAAAACATATGTAAAGCATGAATTATTCATTTTAACAACACATTAATTTTTTAATGAAAAATCCTTTCATAATTATTTTAAACTTATGAACTTATTTATTCAGAGAAATGTCTTAAGGGCAACACAGTGCCTATTATGAATATTATAATATTAAATATATGAAGTTGGCAGGTGGTCCTTTATCCTAATCAGTGTGACGCTGACTTTTGACCTTGAAGCATTACATGCTAAAATGGTATATATTTTTATATTTACACATATGACTGGGGCAGAATTCTTTGAAATCTTTGGCTTCAAAAAGCTGCAGTGTCTAACTTTATGGGTCACTGTGACATCATAGGGTGTTGTAATGAAAAACTAAAAGGTGTGTAGAACAGCTCTCTCCTTGCCCTTTCATATGATGTATTACTCAATATGGTTGATTGAAATTATATTTCAAGGTTGACTTTGACCATGCTCACTAACAGTGAAGGCCAAGGTCAAATGCTTAGCTAACCTTGGTACTTGTGTCCTTTAAGGTCTAGTATATTGCTGTGACATTTGAATATGATTCATAAGAATTTGTGCATGATATAAAGCTTTTACTGATTTTCGATTTCCTGGCTGTAAACAATAGTGAACACTGAGCTGAAACGAGATGAGCGTCCTGGTCCTGTTGTCAATTATTATTTTACTAATGAACATCAATACATTAACTTTTTTTTCTCTCATATATCCACTTGTCACATGTTCTATCACAAAGTAGGAAAGCTGTTGAAATCAAGCCTGCTTTGGTTCTGTACACAAACACTGTTACCTTGTCCTCACAGCTACTGGCAGAGAGCGAGTCCGGAAATGGAAAATAATCTAAGCTCCCCGTGAGCCGGGGCCTCCGTGGATTCCCTTTCACGGTTCATAAAGAGCTTAAAGTGTACAGAATAAAGCCGTGGCTGATGTTTACAAAAAGAATTTTTACAGAAAGCTGGGCTGCAGCCGAGTGGTTTCCAGTGCTTCAGAGCACCACACAAAGGCCAAAGGTGGAGGCATCTGCTTTCTTCTTCACTCACTGTGTTTACACATCTCTGCATTTAATCATTACTAGACACTCCCCCGGTGAGTATTAGCCCTTTTCCATTAGTACCCACTCGGTTCGGGTCGGCACGGCTTGCCATGGTTTTCAGTGTTTTCCATTAGGTGGCAATCTGAAAATATCACATCAACAGATTAACCAGTCAGTGTCGTCCAGTCATTGGTGTCACCTGATGATTCTTAGAGCGCCTCCTTCAATGATGGAAATGACTACACACAAAAACAACGCTGTGTTCCCAGAGTCTTGTGGTCAGAAATATTTTGTCATTCACAGATTACATTTTTCTAAACTTAACCAGATCTATAATTCTGTATCCCCCTTATGTGATAGATGCAATATCGGTGAAGGTTCCTTTGCACATCTATTTTGGCATTGCCCTGTCTTGAAAGCTTTTTGGAGTCAGATTTTTACGTGGTTTTCAAACCAATTTAGGAAAAAAAGTACCACTTGATGGTACATTGGCTATACTTGGATCATTTGCATCAATCGAATCTTTTTCCTTTTCACAACAGATAATTACAATGGGTATGCTGGCTGCAAAGAAACGTATTCTTTTACAGTGGCGGTCTTCTTCGGCCCCGTGTTTAAAAGGTGGCTTAATAAGATGGTGTCAGATAAGATTTGATAGAAAAGGGGAAACTGGCGAGTTTTTGTACGATTTGGCAGCCATTTCTAGAATTCCTAAAAACTAACTAATCATAATTCATGCCTCACACTCCACCTGAATTTTCTTATTTTATTTTACTTTTTATTTAGTTAACATTGTTATAATTTTTCTTCTTCTCTCTCCTTTTTCTTTTTTTCATGCTTATAAGTTCACAAATGCCAAATGTAGTAATTGTCCCCAATTGAATCTGTATGAGCATGTTGTGTTTAATTTAAAAGAAAAAATAAAATCAATAAATAAATATTTATGACTACAATTTGAGCCCATACTCTCTGTTATCATGGGCTGCACACCTGCGGAGCCCTGCACGATGACCCCGCGGGGCTTATCTGGATCATTAACATCATTATCACTGTCATTACTTTCCCTCGTGTTTAAGGCTGCATCACCTCGACACAGGCTACCGAAAAGAAAGCACAGAACATATCTAATAACTCCCACGGCAGCCAGGGGGTGTGTCTGCGATGCCTGTTGCAAGTTAGCTGTTCAGAGTCAACTGTACACGGCAGAAACACGTGTATTCTTCCACCCACGTGTATTCTGACCACAAGGTCAGATATAAACCCGCGCGTCCTGCTCACTGACCTGGGCTCCTGAGGAGGTGGCGGAGGCTCCAGCAGTCTGCTGCTCTGGCTCTTGGCTCTCCTGCATCATTCCGGTCCTACAGTGTGAATCCAGCAGCGGCGTACTCGGTCTGTGGCAGGAAAGCACACCGGACAGCTGATATCTCCTGCGCGTTCTCGCGAACTCACCAAAAAGCGCGTGCCGGAGAATTAAGAGCCGCCCCCCAATTCCCGTTAATTCCCCGCAGATCTCGCGGTGTTTGCTCACCGACACAAAGGCATTTTTATGACAGGAGCGCTGTACTCAAAAGATGTTTAAGGTTTCACAGACTCGAGGTTCAGAATTACAGTTTAAAGAAATAACTTCATATAAAACTTTTAAAGTGAGAAGTTCTTTTTATTTAAATAATAAAAACAATCCAAGCAAAACTCAAAATCTGCAAATTCTTATCACAGACAATGTGTACATGTCCAGAAAAGACAAAGAATCACTAAGAGCACATCTGCTCTCAGAGATAATGAGATCATAAAATCAGGTTACAGTTAAAAGGCAAAAATAAAAACTTTAATCAAATTTAATCAGAAGGAAAACCAGTGCAGAAAATTATCAGACAAGATCAGATTCTTCAGACTCATGTGGAGCTCTTTGTTCTCATACAGATTATTAGTGCAGCTAATCATAAAGGTATAATTCTACCCCCCTTGGCTCACTAGTGCAAGACGCATGATTAAAATATATTTAAATTATCTAAAGAATAAAACACTTTTTATGTGGAATGGATATGTAAATACTCCAGAAAAAAGCATCAGTGCGGGAGTCACAAAAGGGTGCAGCTTGATCAATGTGGAATGACATATTATTGTTTGAAACAACCAAACAAAACATTAAAACATTAAATTGGATTTTAGCTCCAGTGCAGAACAAACCTGTGAAAGCATCTGTGGAAAAACAGTAAAGAAGCAAAACAAACTGGAAATCTTAGATATTTTCTTTGTAAGCATAAGCAGTTGTTTCATTTTCCAAGCTTGGATTTTCATGTACAGATTACTGCTGAAAGATAAAAAGCTCATCTGGATATGTGTAAATGTTAAAACTGTTTCCAGAGATAGATATTTAACGATGTGCTTTGTTTGTATGAATCTGACCACACACTGGTTCACTTTGTTCATGCTAAAGCTAAATGCTAGCAACATAAACACTGATACTGTGTGTTTGTGCTGAGTTCAGCCTCATGTTGATATCTGAGCACAGAAGAACCTGTTCATGAGGACGGGGATCCATGACACTGGTTTCACTAATCGGACTCTCAAATGCTGTACGTTGCCTTACAGATCACTACCTTACATCACTGGTGTTGATGTAGTGATGTCCAGCTGCTCCCTGCTGCTCTCGCTCTCCTCATTTGCTTGTTGGATGTTGGTCCTCCTGGACGCCTTTCTCACCTGAGCTCGAAAAGTCTTACTGAGGAAAAAGTAAACAAGAGGGTCCAGACAGACGTTGAAAACTGACACCATGGCGGTCACCTCCTCCAGGTAGTACAACGCTGGACCCACAGAGCAGCTGGTCCACAGAAAAGTAAAGGGAAGTCGAACCAGGTGATAGGGGACAAAGCAAACACAGAAGATGCTGACAAGCAGAAACATGTTCCTGCGAGACTTCAAGAGCTTCTCAGAGCCAGAGGCCAGCTGACTCTGCTGTGCCTGCAACACCCTGCGGGAGATGCTGTAGTAGAAGAAGACCAGGGATATGAAGACTAATAGGACAATGATGACAGAGAAGGTGTGGAGGATGGTGTACAGCAGGCTGACTGATGAACTAAAGAAATCTACACAATGGCTAGGATTAGAGATCAAAGGTTGCTTGGAGCTGATAAAAAAGCTGATAAAAGCGATTGTTGGAGCCAGGAGAATAACCCAGGTGATGACAGAGATGATTCTCGCAGTTCGTACTGTTTGCGGGATGTGAGTTCCTGAAGGATGTACGATTTTCTGATACCTGAAGACAGAAGAGGAAGGAGGCAGAATACAACTTCACTAATCAGTCACAAATGTGCCAAATCTGCAAAGGTCAATATTGAGCCAGAAAAAGGTACATTTATGCTTTTGTTAGGAGCACAGGGTGTGTACTTAACCATTTAATCTCGTTTTTACGCTGTCATGAACAACAGTCTGAAATCAGTAAAGGTTTCTTACCTGTTGGCAGCGATGTATGCCATAAATATGATGCTGGTGTACATGTTAAGGAAAAAAGCAGGAGCCCCAACTGTGCAGTGGAGCAGCTGAACCATGGGAGAGCTGCTGATATAGTGGATTATGCGCAGTGGCAGAGAGAGGCAGAGAAGGAAGTCAGCAGCTGTCAGGTTCTTCAGGTAGACCATCAAGCTGCTTGATGCCTGCTGCTGAGCTTGGCAACAGTAAAACTTCATGATGAAACCATTGAGGAGTAAACCCACCTGATGAGACACAGAGAGGACAGAGAGGACAGGACTTTGGTAGATGCACAGAGAACCTTGAACCAATTTCTAACAAAACAAAATCTGAAAATTTGAAACTTACCAGAAACACCAGACTGTAGACCAGCACAAAAAAAGTGTTGACTGATGTGTTGTCAACATCACAGGTCTGGTTCAAAGCCGATGTCTCATTTTTTGAGTAAACCATGTTTCTGGACATGAAAAAAAAAACACTCAATAAAACACTCTTTTAAACTGTATATAAATGCTAGGTTTCTCTTTGAAACAATATTTATTCATAGCATTTTAGTTATCTGTGTTAAATCAGTGTCAGACAAACTTTAAATATTATGCTACATCTCTCTTTGAGACAGCGGTTTTGAAATATGACCTCTTCTGGTGAAGGTTTAGACAGTTAATTAAATGTAGTTTCTATGTGATGCACCTACATGTTCTTGTAGTGTTGAAAGTAAAATTGAGACACTTAAATGCAAATACAGAAATCGCTGACACCATCTTTTGTGTACAGTCGGTAGTTGTGGAAAGAAGCATACATGAGTGAAGATGAGTCAACCCCCTCATGAATCTATAACAATCCATTAAGCACAAGCTGAAGCGGTGAACTGTAGGCAGAACCTGGACTCATCACTGAACATAACGTTCCTCTATGTGTTCACGTTCCAGTGCACATGGTACTGACACCAGACCTGGCGGTGAAGGGCAGTCATGGCGGGCTTCCCAGGCCCCTATGAGCTGGGAAATTGGCTGTAAGGAGTGTATTCTGGATTGCCTGGGTAGCGATCCATCGGTCATATCGTCCAGCAAACCTTGACTGCAAGTTTGTAGAAGACTGCCCACAGTCATCAGAGCTGACAGGGTGAGGAAGCCATCTCCTTTTGTTGTTGACGTCCACTTTGCAGCCTGTCACTGACATCCCTCATTACATGAAACTTGGCCTTCAATTTGGAGATGGTACTAGGGCTCACTCCAAATAATGCTACAACTTGGTTTTGTGGAACATCAGCTCTAACATGGCATGCTTAGAGCAGAAAACAACTTCGGTGCTCACAGGTGCTGCTAAACAGTCAGCTGATTTTCAGCACCAGGGGTACCGGAAGCTCAAAACTAGAGTCAACAGCAGAATAAGCTGTTTGGCAGAGAACATTTGGTAAGCTGTTCATGGGCGCAACTCACAAATGCATTTTTGGCACCTTTAAGAAGTTTAGACACATGAACCAACCTGTTCATGTGTCTAACCATTTTCCCCCACTCGGCGACACATCCACTGGGGGTCAAACTCTGGTAATTGGTGATTCTCTTCTGAGGAAGCTTGAAAAAAGGTGAAAAAAGTGGACTAGTCAGCAGGATGCGAGTAAAGATGCAGGAGGAGAACTGTACCGGTGAGTTAACAGCATATCACTGCATCATACACCGGGAAACGCTGTGTGGTAAAGTCCTAAAAATGGAGCATGTAATGATCACCGTAATGCAAACCGTAAATTTTATCTGAGCTAAAAGTTTAAATCACCGTCAATTTCAGTCTTTTATGTGGGAAATAGATTCAGAGTTTGCCGACATTCCTCATCATACAGAGGTCCGTTGGCTGAGTTGGGATAAAAATTCTCAATAGAGTTTTTGAGCTCAGCAAGGAAACCTGTCAGTTCATGGACATGTATGATGCGGTGAAGGCATTTCAAGTGAAGCTGTCACAAATGCACCAGTGCAACCTGCCTCACTTTCCCTGTTGCCAAGTAATGTTGAACCAAGTCAGCGGACTTTGCTGAACTGCACCTGTGCAGATTCAGATGGAGCTGCAGTGTAATGATACACTCAAGGCAAAGTACGACACTGAATGGCCCGCACAGTTTATTAGTTCCACTCCTGAAGCAATGCTCCGTCTACATGCGGCTTGAACCTTGTGTTTGCTTTCATTTATTTTTTCTGGGGTTTTTGGCAGCATGTTCATATTTCTAACTTGCATAATTTTGACAGGATATATTTTTAAGACGAGCAAAATATTTAAAGTTAAAGTTTATTTTTTTAAGTTTATTTAATCTCTAATAATATTCCTGTCAGTTTTTGACAGTTTCTGACATTCTGTATTATGTCTTCCTGCACTTAAAATGCATATATGTGAAGATATTTTTGTTTAGGAAAAAGGCATTGATCTAGAATTTTGAACAGCTCAAAGTTTGCTTCAGCACGTTTTACACAAAGTGTTATTAAAGTTAGGTTAACTGAACAAAATTGTGTTTGATTTATTTAATTTACTTTAAATATAGTAAGTTGCAATTCTGTTAAAGTGATTTAATCCTATAGTTTCAGTAGAGCTTTTTTAGGGTTAGTCGATTTATCAGATGTACTTCAAATTTGTTGCTCAAATTAAATGTGTCATACATTTTACATTTCACTAACCCAGTTGTGTGGAACCGGTTGACATAACTGGGTGGAGTAAATGCAACATTTTATTTCTTAGAGTGTAGGGCTAACAAGTTTTGCTCTGCTCCTTCGGCCAGTGTGAGTATGTGGGGCAGATCCCAGCACGGAAGCTGAGGGTCCAGCCAGCAGGAGGAAAGACCAGCTGATGCCTGGATGTGTATTGTTGCTCATACTTACCGAGTTCACTAGCTACTTCTTTGCTATGTGAATAAACCATTTGAACAAGAAAGGTATCGTAGATTTAAAGACACATCTTAACTGAAGCTAAGGCGAAAATTTGGAATGAATTTTATATTACTGTTCATATTGTGTGTGTGTGTGTGCATGCTCGCAGAGAGGAGGTCATGACAGGAGCTTCCTGATTTGACATTTATAAACCATAAGGTCAGTTTGGATCGAGAACTTCCCGAGCTGTTGGTGAACATAAAATTAAGTTCACTCTTGACAAAATCACTTTTTATCTACTTCAGGGCACGGCTGGCAGCCTTAACCCAATTTCCCTCGGGATGTCTTTGATCCATCAACTCAAATGTGCTCTAAATCATTATGTGCCTTCTTCCCAATGTCTTTCTGCTTTTACATATTTGTCAAACTTAAAGATTTCAGATCCTCAACCCCATTGTAATATTAGACAAAGATATCCTGAGTAAATACAAAACACAGTTTTTAAATGATGATTTAAAAACACAGTGCTGTATGTACGTGGATTATCACTACTGTGTATCACAGTGCAACGCAAAGTCAGTTAAATGTCAGGGATATCATTCCCTCCAAGTAGGAAGAATTAACCAGAGGCCACAACAGGAATAGGAATAGTTTAGCAGGTGGTCACAGACCCGTTCTCTCTATAATTCCCTCCTGACTGATTTTCTCTAGTTTAGTTTTTTTTTTCTGGTTTCCTTATCACTTGAGCTTGAGCCAGTACATATGGACCATTTAGGTTTTTTGTTCTCTTGACGGATGAAACCAATAAAATTAGTGCCATGGATCATAATGACTGTCTTCAAACATTATCAACATATTTAAGTATAAGGTAGTTCATCAGTGCACTCGGCACCAGGACATCCTCAGCCTTAGTCAAAATAAGACTTGTAATCATATATTCACATTAGTTTCCTGAACACTGGCAGAAGCCAGCTGATTATTTTTGTTCCTTAAGTGAGGATGGGTTAAAAACATCTCTTTTTTTTCCTAACAGTAAAAGTATTAAAGATGTGAGAATAAGAAACTATCAGGACTCACCTCTGGTTCTTCAGCTTTCTGTAAGGAGGTAAAGCTGCTTCGGCCGTTCTCAGTGTGATGGTATGACTGTAGATCAGGAAATATATAGCACTGCACACTGACATGTTTCCTCTTTGTCTTCACTGTTAAACTTTCACAACATATTTCCACTACAGACGAGTCATTCTCTCATCAGCTGTTGCTACACTGATTTGAGCTCTGACTCACTTTTTTACCACTGATTGATTTTTTACTAATGTCCTTCACCACTTCATCACTACAGCTAACATGAGACAGCACCTGCAGCCAATTCAAATTGCATATGAAACCAGTGTCAGCTTACAGATCGGTCAATTGATGATGCTGAACATTAATTCTTGTTAACATTAAATTTGATGTCATCATATACTTGAGAAAAAAATATGCAGATGTTTTAGCATTATGGATAATGCTATTAACTAGCATATGTTAGTATCTTCAAACTGCATGTCTTTGGACGGTGGGAGGAAGCCGGAGTACCCAGAGGGAACCCACGCAAACACGGGGAGAACATGCAAACTCCACACAGAAAGACCTCGGCCTGATGGTGGAATTGAACTCAGGACCTTCTTGTTGTGCGGCAACAGTGCTAACCACCGTGCCACCGTCCAAAGACATGCAGTTTGAGGGGATAGGTTAATTGGATAATTCAAATTGTCACTAGGTGTGAATGTGTGAGTGAATGTGAGCGTGAATGGTTGTCTGTCCCTGTGTGTTGGCCCTGCGACAGACTGGCGACCTGTCCAGGGTGTACCCCGCCTCTCGCCCTATGATAGCTGGGATAGGCTCCAGCGCCCCCCGCGACCCTGGAAAGGATAAGCGGAAGCGAATGGATGGATGGATGGATGGATGGATGGATGGATGTTAGTATCTTGTCATTTTGGGTTTTCTTGTTTTGTTTAACAGGCAACAGACGGACTGAAAAGGACCACAATATTGTTTTGCCCTCCAGGTGGGCACATCTCAGTAGCTCTGACATTACATGAAAAGTATGAGTATCAATGAGTTTGGCGGAATTGGATAGACATAATGCGGGAGCAGGTGGAAATGGTCAGAAATTACATTGGAGTGGTATTTAAATGAATAGCTCTGAGCAGGGCTCTTATTGCTCTTACTGACAAGCTACAAGCTCCCCTGACACCACTTACAGTCTTCTGTCTCTTTGAGACAATCACCCTATGTCCCCTCCTCTTCTTTAGGCAAAATCCAAAAATGTCCTTCCACATTCCTCTTCTTAACACTACACCTACCAAACACCTCTTCAGCTGCAATCCTCAAAATCTAAAGTCATCTTCAGTACAATAAGTGTTGCCACCTAAGCATGAGCCCTGGTACAGAAGTAGAAGTAAAAACAGGAGGCAAAGAAGTCACCAATACTGGTGATGTTGCAATGAGCTTGACAGAGTGGCAAAGTGGAAGTGATCTAAATCTTGGATTACTCACCAAACACTTGGGAAGCAGACAGATGTGCAGCAAGTGCATTATTTTCATTTTTTTTTTTTTTATTTTATTTTAGAGGGTTGATTGTTAATGAAAATGTCTTGTAAATTAAACTGTTTGATAATGTGTCATTTATTTCTGCTGGGACAGTCATTTGTCCATGACTGATGTCTTCTGTTCTCACCGTGGAGTAGCATTATGAAAAGATTTCCTAGAAGCTGTCAGCAGGTTTCAGCAGCTTTGATTTGTCACAGTATGCGCACGTTTTAACCAGCTGTGTTGAGAAATCTCACTGTAGCTTCACACATCAGTTCAGTGGAAACAGCAGGAGGAAGTAGCTGACGTGGTGCAACGTATGCAACATAGAACATAGAAACAAAAACATGCAAGACATAAAACTGTTTTTAAAGGACGAGCTGACACACAGAAAAACAAAAAAACCCCCATGTCATTAAAATCAACTCTGAGTTTGATTCAAAAATCTGTGTGGCTGATTAAGAGCAGTTGAGGTGCTCTGTTTTCTTCTTGTATACAGACACTGACCATCCAGTGGTGACTCATTTAATGCATGAGTTGCTGAAGACTTTATAAGGATTTAGTGAATAAACTAACCACACTCAATATCTATGAGTTCTAAAAAGCCCTTAAAAGGCGATAAGTGCATACATGTAGAGGTCACATTGGTCACTGCAGTGGCCATATTGTTCAAGGCGAGCGAGCTGCACCTCCCAGTGCATGTATGTTGGTGGGACCAGAGCTTTATACAGATTATAAAACAGTTTGGTTATTTGCAACCCTGGAACTGCATTTAGAACATTTAGTGAAGTTTAAAATACAAGTTTTTATACCATTTAAATAAATGTAGATAATAATTCTAATGGCTGATTCTAGAGTCTAATACTTAAAATTAACCTTAGAATTGCTCAGCTGCTTTCTAGTGTAGAACGTAAGTTAAGCATGTTTCTGAATTTTTGTTAGGTTAGCAGGATATAACCTAACATATATGCAAGGTTACATCCTGCTAACCTAACATTTACGCTCTTAGTTTAACGACATAACTGTAGATTGACATAGACGTGTCATTTTCCAATCAGTCAGTTGCTGCTAGTTCACGAGTTAAAAACAATACAACAATACACCAGTGCAACATCTACCAGAAACTATGTTTGAGTCATGATGTGACAGCTTAGTGCTCTGGAATACAAATAAATGTAGTACAACTCTTTGGTCACATGTAATTTAGATTAAGCTGTCGACCTTTAGGCCCACAGAAACTCTGGTGCAGGAAGTTTGGCTCTCTGAAAGCAGCTGGGCATCTAGTGGAAGTATGTTATGGATCCAAATCCTTTTGAATTAGCCATTAAACACAGTAAACCTTAGCCAATGATAAGCTAAAAAATAGAAAACAATTCACAGGCTGGAATTCTGTTCTTGCTCCTTTAGCATCTCTGCTGGAACTTTTAACTGTGAACCTCTTAGATCCAATCCCCCCCCCCCCACACACACACACACACTTCACATTCCTTGAAGTTGTTGACATATGAAGTCCACTCAAAGCATAACTCTCTCTCTCTGACTTACATGACTTAACACAAAGTTTAAACTTTTAAATGTTAAAATCACTTCATTACATTTTCTTTGTTATTCTCAACATATTAAGCAAATTTCAATATTGTTATAAGGTCCACTACACCTGTCTTTTAATTAATTTAAGTAATTTTGACATACAACCTATTCTGGTGGAGGTTACTGAAAATTATTCTGACACGATGAGGAATCTTTGGTACTTCTGCACACACAGCATCGAGGGAATAACATTTTGTAAATGTTTGTGTGCAGTTTGTCTCACAGTGTTTTGCTAGTTAAATGTACAGCTGCTGTATCTCTCAGACTTAGACAAAGATGTAAGACAGACAGGAGCGGAGAGGAAGAAGAGATGTTATATTTAAAGGTAAGGACTGCTCACTGGTATTTGATAAACTGCAGATTTAAAGACTACATGTAGTGTCATCATTGTTGATAGAATATTGGATCTGTGTATGAATGGGGGAATGAGGGATGCTGTGTAAAATGTTTTTTCTATTATGTTTTCAAATGTCAAGAAGTCAACAAAGGAAGAAAACACAATGGCACATTTTTAATTTTATTTATCAAAATTATTTATTCATCAAACAGACATAACATTGTTGTTTTTCATCCCCCCAAAGAAATTAATCTTCAAAACACCAGAGTGTTAGCCAAATATCACACAGAAATGTCAACTCAGCTCTGTAGAGTGGGGAATCACAATAAAGCAGTTTATCTCAAGTTGTAGATTCAATCTGCTCTTCATACTTTGGGCCACAAGATGTCACCAAAGAGCACTGTGTTGAAAGGGTTCGAGTAATGAAACCTTTTTCAATACTAGCTTCAGAAGGTTTCATTTGGCCATCACTACTCCTTAAAAAGCAAAGAATGACTAGGCAGTGTAGGAAATAACTGAAAAAACTAACTGGTGGAAATCACACACACAACAAGGGAACTCAGCAAGAAAGAGGTGGGTTAGTGCAGCTCCAACTAGCCTTTGTATCTGTGCCCAGAAAACCACTTAGCAGCTAGCTGACTATGCTATCAGAGTTAGCTCCAATGGCAGACTCTGCAAGTTACAGCAAGGACTGCACGGGACTTAAGTTTTCAGGCTGGAGATCCAGATTTGCAGCTCCTTTGGAGTAGACTTGCAGTTCTTCTTACTGCGTGCCGGACAGCATGATGTGGCAGTGGGTCTATCTTGAACTTGACCGTGTGCCTTTGCAGAGGAGAGGCCCCATTTTGTTTTGTTTTTTACAGGGTCGTTGGTTCCCACAACCACAAGCATTGATCCATGCCAACAACAATGGAACTTCGTGATTTGGGGTTGGTGTGTGAGTGTGTGTGAGTGGGGCCCTTTAAGGTAAAGTGTTGAATCAAATCATAAGTTACTTTGGGATTGTAGTTTACTGAATTTTTATATTGCAAGTGACTGTTTGATTTACTGATTTTATTCTTTGCTTCTAATGCATAACTCAGTAAGGAATTATAGCTCAACTTGATCTTGTTGCATTGTAATGTTTACTATTTCCAGATGAAGGTATAGTTAGTGTGAAACTGGAAGGAATTTTCTGAAAACCAGGGAAACAGGAACTGATAACAAACTTAGGTAAGGTAAAATTTAAAAAAACAAAAAACAACTCAGGGCTATTTGAGAAGGTTGAAGCCAATCAAACAATACTGGTATGCCCTCATTTCTCTAAATAGGGAAAGATTTTTACATCCAGGTGAAGAGAAAGAGAAAGTGATGATGATGTCACAAGAGAAGCCTGCAGCTCTAAGACAAGAAAGCAACAGAAAGTCTGACCAAAGAAACTACAGCTGAAAGTGTTTCCTTCAAAGTGATCACAGGTAAACACAGAAAAGAAAAAGGAAAAAAAAAAGCAAACAATTGATTATTAGTGCACCGAGACACCCTGGGCGAGGTCAATTCATAATTATATAATTAGATATGCAACTTGAATACTGGCAGAAGTCTGAGGTCCTAAATAGAAATATTGAATAGTTCTGTTCCTCATATCAAAAGCTGCTAAAATGCATCTTTTAACTTAAGCATCTAATCAATAGAAGTATACGATATTTGCAGATGAAAAATCAGCAGGACTTAAATGTTTCTGCAGTTTTCCGTTATCAGGAAAAAACGCTTCACTGTAGATAAGGAAACACACAGTGACCACTTTGCTACTGTTATGGTTGCTGACCTCTAGGATCTCCCCGTGTGAGAGAGCTCTTTCTCCTCCTTCTGTGTTTCTGCTCTGCCTCATAAGCACAGCTGAGATGTCTTGCAGCTTGTAGGCCACTGAATAAAGACTGCCATCTCAAAACACCATGCCCTTTTTCTTTCCTGGGCGTTGAGTTGCAGTGATTTGGATGGACTGTAGTTGTGTAAAACTTTTAACGGCTGGTGTGACTGTTTGTTTTTGTTTTTTTAAATAAAGGTGTGTCTTTATAATGGTAACTGTAATCAGTCAGAAAACAGTTGTATTGAGCAGAGTGCACCTTAGGAAAAAAAAAGTTTCTTCCTCACTTGGTTTCTTGTCTTTTGAAATAATGTTTCCTTTTTATTGGAAGGATGACTGCATATTAACCATATTCACTTTTGCGCTATTAGGCAAAATTCCTTAATAATACAAATTTCAAGTTCAAATACAGTCTCCATCACTGGTTACTGAAACAGAGTGTTAGGGCCACATTAAGGAGAGAAAATATTGATTGTTTTGACAATAATGTTGAAATTTCAACCTTAAAGTCAAAAATATATTTTGGACAAAAAGCCAAAATTGTATTTCAAGAAAAAAGTAAATGTGGAGATTAAAGTTGTTTCAAGACAAACTGCTACAGTTGCTTTAGCCTCTGAGTTAGTGAAATCATACTTCAGAGTCTGTTTTAGTAACAAGGAAATGACTTCTGTTTAGCACATAAACACGGCGTGATGAAAAGATGGCGTAGAAAGCTGCATTTCTGCTCACAAGTGCGGAAGAGTTGGCTGGATTTGTACGAAAGGAAATGTCTGGCGGTGGACAGATGCAAGGTTATCAATGGTTACATCCTCGTGCATTAAAGAGGGTGTATGTTGTATCACAAGGCAGCTGACCAAATTGTTTCATTAACTCAAGCACAGAAGGTAATTTGTAGAGGCTATAGCAGCCATGGCAGTTTGCCATGAAACTGTTATCCGCCCATTTAGACTTTGTTCTGAAAACAGAATTTTGACTTTATTTTCAAAATGATAAACAATATTTTTTTTTCTTGATGTGGCCCTAATGCTCATTGGTAAGTTACTGTCAGGTAACAGTAAAAATTTTAATGATGACAGCAGTAATTTTTTTATATCTAATCTCTAGAGTCTCTTCAGAGTCACACCCACACCCACTGAGTGTTGTAACATAAGCAACAAGGCATGTTATTTCCTATTTTTTTCCTGTTGCAACTCAAAGGGTTGTTTTCAGAATTTAATGCACCAACTAAACAGCCAACAACTGTCATTTCTGTCAAAATGAATATATAATGTACAAGTGTGAGTGTCTATGTTGAATCATCTAGGTAAGGAAATCTTAAAAAGTTGATTCTGTTCATCTGGACGTACTGTTTTCCTTTTGTTTGTTTGTTTGTTTGTTTGTTTTGCCTGTCCCGTTTGGCTCTTTTGCCATCAGAATTATTGTCTAAAGGCAAAGAAAGATGCCCAACGGATTTACTTTACCAAATGGACCATCCCAGCCTTGCCGTAATGGTCTATTTGATTCACCTTTTATTGTTTATTTTATTTTATTTTCACTTGTTAAATACGGGACAGACCTGACTGAGGAAAAGAAAGAGGGAAAGAAAAACAGCGGAGAAGACAGACGGGGATAAAGGGCAAAAAACAAAAACCAACAAAATAAGCAGACAAAAAATACATATATCAATCACCTGGATCACCTGTTGAGAAAGAAAAAAGAAAACAAGCAGAAGAAAAAAAAGAGCAATATAATAAATAACATCATGATGATCTATGGGAATATAACAGTAAATACTAAATATTAAACATTATTGTGCAGCACGTAGGATCGACGGCGCACAGTGTACTTTGAGGTAGGAGCCAAAAAGGGTGTAGTTTGTGTGTGTGATCACCCGTGTGTACACCTGTGAGCATGAGTGTGTTTTTAAAAGGTTCCTTCATGTAATGATCTGTTAGAGGGTGTGGGGAGGCACTGCCCCGTCCTCCAGGGCATGACGCAGGTATGGAGGAGATCAAAACTCCAGACATCCAGAGGCCCTCAGAACACAAGAGACCAAGGAAGACCAACAGCGGGGCAGCCGCGCCACTATCCCAGAAAGAGCTGAGGAGAGTCCCAGATGAGGGGTCACTCAGCAGCCGCGGAGCAGAAGCCGGGGGTTGCAGTGATGTGTCCGTGAGCTCCGCCGGCAGCCAGCTGTGCCAGAGTGACCGAGCCCCAGATCGAGAGGCCGAGGGCACCCCACCCCCGAAGTGGCCTGAGCGAGCCCCAGGCTCCAGGCCCTGACAAGCAGCCACCAAGGAGTGAGCTGGTGTGTACCTGGACGCCCATCCCCGGACACAAAGAACCACCAATGCACCGATGTCTGAGGGCGTCTGCCACTGGCAGGGGGAGTGGTGGGGGGAGATAGGCCTACTGTTTTCAGTCTGAGAAATATTTTGTCACTCATCCAATTGACTTCTTCAGGTAGGTAGGTGCACGGTTTTCCTAAACCAGAACGACTTAACATGGGAATTGCTGCTACTAAGTGACAATATTTTGAGAAGGTGAGAGATGTCATTATGGAGGCAGATGAAACAATGGTCTCGTATGATGTTACATCTCTCTTCACTTGTGTGCCAGTCACTGAAGCATTGGTTGTAGTTTGTAAGAGATTACAGGATGACCCCAACCTCAGCAACAGGACCACTCTCAGCACTGACCAGGTGTGTTTGTTCTTGAAACTGTGTCTTCATTCCTCATATTTCAGGGTAAGTACTACAGGCAGAAACATGAGTGGGAAATGGGTCCCCCAGTTTCACCCATTGTTGGTAACCACAATGAGTGAAACTGGGGAACCCAGTACATGTACATTGTACATGGAAGAAGTGGAAAAGAGGGCTTTGTTATCCTACCCTGGAACACCACCAAGTCATTGGTTCAGGTTCAGGTTTGCTGTGTTCCTGTACTGTGAATGTAACCACCGCCCCTCCCCCTTCAGCTCAGTGCAAACATGCAACATTTTGCGCATGCAGGCCGCTTTTAGAGCCGTGAACGTTCACACTGGAGCGCATTTGCTGTCACATTTTATTTGTAGTGTGAACAACCAGACAAAAAAAATCGGATCTGATGAAAAAATCGGAATCGAGCATTAAGACCTGCAGTGTGAACGTAGCCTTAGAGCCATTTCGTTCGCGACCAACACATCACTAGTTACCATGACAATGTACCAGGATAGTACCATGAGATTGCCAAACCCATGGCCACACTTTAAAGTTGGTAACTCTTGTATTTTCATTCCTTTTTTGAACACAATAACACACTTTAGTTTCCAATAAGTTTATTGATTGGTTTGGATACATTTGTTCTTTACTTATGTATTCATATCAGTTCATTACTTTGATTTTGGCTAACCTTTGTTTCTTTTACTTCTTACCTGCCATGATCCAGGGAGTTGCCAGACAAAAAGTGGTGGCTAGGGTTTGAAACCATTAAATGCAAAGAGGGATAATTGGACCGCACCACCACTTCCTGCTGAAGGGGAGAATGTGTGTTTTCTTTAATTAAAAACAAAGTATTTGTATTTAATTAAATATTGAGTTTGGGGTTTATTAGTTTTGATTTTCTTCTTTGGTGTTGAGTTTATTATCAAACCAGATTGTACTGCATTGTTTGTTGTTTACAATTTTGTTTTGTTTAGTTACCCCTCTTGTGTCATAGTGGTCTGGGCCCTGTTTCAGAAAGCCGGTATAGAAAACTCAGAGTTAAAAATGATACTCAGGGTTGAGTAACCCCGAACTGTCCAACTCGGAATATTCGGTTTCAGAAAGGCTGATAACAATTTGTTCAATCAACGCGGAGTTGCTTTATGTCACGGCTGCCGAGGCGAGCCGTGTGGTGTTGGAGGAAGGAGGACCCAAGATGCAAGCAGTGGATGAAATGCTAGTGAAGTTTTATTTACAAAGAGGGGAAGTGGCAAAACAGGCAACGAGGGGGAACAATAAGCTAAAGAAACCTAAACTGGGAAAACTAAACAACAAACCTGGGATGACGCAAAAAGGGATGAGAGGCAGAGAGACGCAGACGACAAACAGGACACCGTGAAACACAGAGCAACACAGACTGACACGGAGTAACACAGACGAACCAGCAACAGGCAGGAGAACACACAGGGCTTAAATACACAGGGGAGTAATCAGGGAATGGGCAACAGGAGGGAGACACAGCTGGGAGAAATTAGACTAACGAGACAGGGGAGCGGTGAAACTAAACACACTAACATGAGACATGAACCTTCAGAATAAAACAGGAAACTAACAGACACACAGAACCAGACAGGACACTGAACTTGACAGGCAGACTCATGAGCAGACACAGTAACACCATGGACAGACAGAGGGAACACAGGCAGGCATCAAACAAAAACACTAACACATAGCAAACCTAAACAAAAGACAAAACAGAATAAACAAGAACATAGAATAATATAAAGAAACACAAAACACAGAGTCCTCAGACTCAGGACCATGACACTTTAACCCCAAGTTAAGCGCGCGCACGAGGATACATAAAGCCCTGATTAGTGGAGCACAGATTAAGCGAGTCACCATGGAGACGGAGGGAAAGAAGGCGCCGTCAATGTATTTTACAGGCTTGAGGCCGAAATTCTGATGGCAGCATATGCCGATAACATGCAAATTTTGCGGAAAAAAAGTAACACAGCCTCAGCTGCAAAAGAAAGGGAGCATGCATGGCAAAACATAGCCGACAGAGTCAATGCGTGAGTGTTAATTTAAACATTGATCTAGGGATTTCCACCCATTTAACACGTTATTTTATTATATTTCATTTTATTTTTTAGTTTATACATTTTATTTTGTGATGTGATGTGAGCGCAGGTGCAACCCAACAGGCCCCAAACGTTCCTGGCAGCAAGTAAAAATGAAATATAAAAATATAGTCCAAACAGGTAAGGTGTAATTGTATTATGTACATTAATTTTCTTTCTGTAAGCACTTATTGAAATTATCTGAGCACACTACAAGTACATATTTGCTTACTCTGTATGCTCAAATGTGACCCGTTATAGCCAACAGAAAAAAAGCGGAGGCCCGAAAAACAGGTGGGGGTCCTCCAACATCACCACTCACAGAGGCTGAGCAGTTGGCCCTCAGCCAAAACAGTGGGCGCCCTGTGGCTGAAGGCATCTCTGCGGGGACATCCTCTGAGTCAATAACCCCGCAAGACACAAGTGCCTACATAAGAGGTAAATTCAAAATAATACATGATGTGCATACATCCTTTCTTCACAGTCACCTTTGCAGTGTTACTCATTCATTTGATAAACTCTTTACCATAATGAATTATTTTGTAGTGAAGTTATTTTCCTACTGATTTTGCCTTCCTCAGTCTTGGTTGTCTTTGAGAGCATAATGACAATGAAGTGTAAGGTGATTGGTATATGTTTGTTAATTGCCATTTGGTCCCTTGTAAGTTATAAGTGACCTGTATAAACCTCATATTCTATCAGTTGATGGTGATGGTGTACTGCATCTGGTGCAGCCTCCTGTTGAGCCAGACCAACATGCAGTTGTGAGTACTCTTAATACTCCACAGATTATATGAGTTTACAGTAGAACAGCAATGTTGTTAATGTCTTTACTACAGGAAAATAATGAAGAAACATTGACAGCTGTTACAGAGGAGGAAGCAACAGAGACACTTTATGAGGTTTACATCTTACAATGGAAAATATAACAATTGAATAAAATGTGGTACTATAATAAAACCATGGACTTTCTATGTCTCTAACAGAGTGATGATGGAAATGCAGAGGAAGAGGGTCCAGCCACTTCTCCAACAAACCTTTCCTCAGTAAGATGTTCAGCACTGATTTACAACCAACCTAAGTAGGCATGTACTATGAATGTCAATGCTATTTCCTGTGTTTCCATAGCTCCCTGTAAAGCAGCTGTACAAGACCTATTTGATCAAGAAAATAAAAAAAATGTGACTTGGAAATGGAACACTTCAAGCAGCAGATCCAAAAGACCAAGATTGAGATTTTACTGCTGGAACATCAGTTAAGGGTGGGTGAAGTGGTCAGAGATGGACGAATTATTTCAGTGTTTGAACAACATAATAATATATTTATTAATACTTTGTGTACAGGAAATACAGGCGACCAATAAAGCCAGTTGAACAAAAAATCTGTTTATTCTTCTTTCAACATGTTGAGGTGATGGTCAATGCTGTGGGCCTGGTTCAGGGTCAGGGTAAGGGGTAAGCAAATAGGGTAAACATGGATACCCCCTATCACCAAGCAAGTAGCCAGTGAACTCTCCTAAGACAGAAGGATACACTTCAGTTCAAATGTCCCTGTAGCAATTGGTCTTTATATATTTTAAAGTATTTTCAACTCACCATGTCCAAATTTTGTGCTCAGTGTACATTCACGAAAAATTCGTGGGTCATGAACAGAGCCTGGCCACTTGGTTTCCACATTTGTGATAATGTTGGCAGCATCACATATGATCTTCACAGTGCAGAGAACACAAATTAGCATCCATTACCATAATGAAATAATGTGTTAGTTTGAAATGCTACAGGGAACTATGTACCTGTACATTAATGCTGTGGAAAGACTTCCTGTTCACATAGTCTCCTTCATTTACTGAAGGAGCAATGATTGGAATGTGAGTGCCATCTATACAGCCAATCACGCCGGGGAACCCTGAAAATAAATGTAAAATTTAAGTAGTAGTTCAAGTATCACCACATCATGAATTAGGTTTTGTTCATCCTGATACCTGCAATTTTGTCGAATCCCTCTTTGATATATCTTGTGGGTCTATGACCGGGGAACACCACAAACGAGTACAGGAGACGTTTCAGTGCAACTGTAACATTCCTGACTGCCCGACAGACGGTAGCCTTGGAAACGTGCTCAGCGTCACCAATATTATACAGAAAGCTCCCGTTTGCAAAAAAAAAACAAAGTGCAATACAAATAATATGTACAGAACTGAGAGAATGTCCGCGATGTGTCACATGAGCAATATAAGGCCCGAGGATGTTATTCAAATAAATTATCGATTGTGCTGAAAAACAGTAACGTTCACACAGAAAATCATCAGGAAATGATAAAATGTCCAAACGCGCTCTAATCACTCTCTCCCGGCGGAGAGCTCATGGAGAATTTGGGCTTCAACATCTACTGGCTCTTCAAGGAAGGGGCACGCCATGTCTGACACTTCCTACAGTCAGGTTTCTGACAAAGAGGCGGAGAAAGTCAGGGTTAGTTGAAGTAAACCTGCTAGGGGGCAGGTTAGCTTCATGGAGTGTGTCGTCATAGTAACTCACTCAGAATTAATCTAAACTCGCTTTGTGAAACCGAAAAACCAGAGTTTTCGTTAACTCAGGGTATACTTACTCAGAGTTTGCACTAAACCGGCTTTCTGAAACAGGGCCCTGATCAGCCATTATATATACCTCTGTGTGTCATTTCATGTTTAGGTCAGTTATGTTTGTTTGGGCAGTTGCTTGGTTTGTTAAGTTTGCAGTCGTTGCCTGAGTTTAGTTTTGTTTCATTGACCTCTTTTATTAGCTCAGTATTTATTACTTTTGTAAATATAATTTTTGGGTTAAATGGCAACCCTGTTTTTCAAATAATTCCTGTGACTCCTCCTGTTTTCAACTCAGTCCATCACATACCAACAAAATGAAGATGTATACAGGGAGTGCAGAATTATTAGGCAAATTGTATTTTTGAGGAATAATTTTATTATTGAACAACAACCATGTTCTCAATGAACCCAAAAAACTCATTAATATCAAAGCTGAATGTTTTTAGAAGTAGTTTGTAGTTTGTTTTTAGTTTTAGCTATTTTAGGGGATATCTGTGTGTGCAGGTGACTATTACTGTGCATAATTATTAGGCAACTTAACAAAAACAAATATATACCCATTTCAATTATTTATTTTACCAGTGAAACCAATATAACATCTCCACATTCACAAATATACATTTCTGACATTCAAAACAAAACAAAAACAAATCAGCGACCAATATAGCCACCTTTCTTTGCAAGGACACTCAAAAGCCTGCCATCCATGGATTCTGTCAGTGTTTTGATCTGTTCACCATCAACATTGCGTGCAGCAGCAACCACAGCCTCCCAGACACTGTTCAGAGAGGTGTACTGTTTTCCTCCTTGTAAATCTCACATTTGATGATGGACCACAGGTTCTCAATGGGGTTCAGATCAGGTGAACAAGGAGGCCATGTCATTAGTTTTTCTTCTTTTATACCCTTTCTTGCCAGCCACGCTATGGAGTACTTGGACGCGTGTGATGGAGCATTGTCCTGCATGAAAATCATGTTTTTCTTGAAGGATGCAGACTTCTTCCTGTACCACTGCTTGAAGAAGGTGTCTTCCAGAAACTGGCAGTAGGACTGGGAGTTGAGCTTGACTCCATCCTCAACCCGAAAAGGCCCCACAAGCTCATCTTTGATGATACCAGCCCAAACCAGCACTCCACCCCACCTTGCTGGCATCTGAGTGGGACTGGAGCTCTCTGCCCTTACCAATCCAGCCACGGGCCCATCCATCTGGCCCATCAAGACTCACTCTCATTTCATCAGTCCATAAAACCTTAGAAAAATCAGTCCTGAGATATTTCTTGGCCCAGTCTTGACGTTTCAGCTTGTGTGTCTTGTTCAGTGGTGGTCGTCTTTCACCCTTTCTTACCTTGGCCATGTCTCTGAGTATTGCACACCTTGTGCTTTTGGGCACTCCAGTGATGTTGCAGCTCTGAAATATGGCCAAACTGGTGGCAAGTGGCATCTTGGCAGCTGCACGCTTGACTTTTCTCAGTTCATGGGCAGTTATTTTGCGCCTTGGTTTTTCCACACGCTTCTTGCGACCCTGTTGACTATTTTGAATGAAACGCTTGATTGTTCGATGATCACGCTCAGAAGCTTTGCAATTTTAAGACTGCTGCATCCCTCTGCAAGATATCTCACTATTTTTGACTTTTCTGAGCCTGTCAAGTCCTTCTTTTGACCCATTTTGCCAAAGGAAAGGAAGTTGCCTAATAATTATGCACACCTGATATAGGGTGTTGATGTCATTAGACCACACCCCTTCTCATTACAGAGATGCACATCACCGAATATGCTTAATTGGTAGTAGGCTTTCGAGCCTATACAGCTTGGAGTAAGACAACATGCATGAAGAGGATGATGTGGACAAAATACTCATTTGCCTAATAATTCTGGACTCCCTGTACAGAATTAATGGAAAGCCACAGAAAACGAAAGCTGTCCTCTTCTACCGAGCCACCTATGAAGAATGCAAAACTTACAGATTCTTTCACTGGCTCTAGGCGGGTAATGCAAGCAACATTTGAGAAGCTTCTGCTTATATCGATAGTTGATGCCACTGCTGCAGAAACTACCAATGATCAATACAAGAGGCTGTCTTGGTCTGCTTTTGCAAAATGTCATGCTCTGTGGAATAAAACCAGCGGGTCAATCATGGCTTATGAAACAGTGGAACGTGAGTGGAAGTTGCAGTTTCTTCGACCCAACCAGACACATTGGAACTCCCTGTTGTGTGCATTCATAAAGAGCAAGGAGAGAAAGCAATCTGCAATGTTTGCACTTCATAAAGATGTAAGTTGATGAAACTTGTTTTTTTAAATAATAATGTGTGAATTTTTGGATACTCGACTCACCTCTGGTAATAACTTACCTGTTAGCTTGGGGTGCAAATGAGGAGACATGCCTGGGTTTGTGGCATTATCATCATCTGAGTTGACAGAATCAGATTGATTGTAAATATCTGTGTATTTGTAACTGTAATGTTTTCTTAACATTTCAATAAATCAGATCTTATTTCAAACAAGGTCTCCTGATCCAGGACTGGAAATATCAGCTATTCGATCTACTGCATCCATTTGCAGTCATGTTTCTGTCTCTACGAGCCGCTCACATCACTTGACATTTTTCTAAGTACAGGTCATTCCACATAAATTTATCAAACACCTCCCACCTGACCATCGAACATCTGCCTGAAAAAACTCCAGCTGAAGGTTTTAAACAACATTTCTTACAAACTCAAACTGATTAAACTGTGCTTCAGAGAATAAAGAGGAGGACTTAAAGTCAAAGGTTAAATTGCATCTAGAGCTGTTGTTTGTGTCTGACAGAATTTGATGTTGGTGTTGACCTGAAGGAAAAATAGCTGCTGGTAACTGCTGGTTGTTCAGTGAGAGGAGCCAAAAACACACATTTAATATTCATTTCACTTTTATAGGTCTGTAACAAACTGAATCCACCTTAACACCACCTGTGTTTGTGTGACTGCATTACACTCCCACTGCTGGGAACCTGACAATTAACCAAAACAAAGTCTTTAATAAAAGCTGACAGACAGCTGCAATGCTGAGTCACACTTTATTTTCTGAGCTTCATGCTGTGACCTGTTTTACAGTTGGTGGCACCTAAATGACTTAACTCTGGAATGAAACACACCCTCGTTTATGGGTGAAGCAACAGCCTTTGTAAAGTGAAGGTGAATGAAATTCCGCCCCTCACATCACTTACCTGAGACAAACCGGGAAACGGGCTGTTCTTCTTCCTCAGTGAAGAGAGATGCACAGACGATCAGACCGAGTTCAGACCAAACCAGCAGCTTCCTCTGAGTGAGTCCAGCTACAGGAGAGAAAAGTGGAAACTCCAACACTGCTGCTTCAAGCTGCTGACGCTCCACACACTGAATGTGAGTTTGAGCAAAAACACGACTCAAAGGAAGTTTCAGTGAAGGTAGTAGAGGAGGGAGGGGAGCCAGGACTGACTGTACTTCCTGTCTGCTGTTTTCAGCTTCACTCACAGACTCAATGGCTTCCAGATCAGAGGAGGATCTCTGCTGTCCGGTCTGTCAGGAGGTCTTCAGAGATCCTGTTCTTCTGTCATGTAGCCACAGCTTCTGTAAAGACTGTCTGAAGAGTTGGTGGAGAGAGAGACCAACACACCAGTGTCCACTTTGTAAGAGAAGATCTTCAAGGGAAGAACCACCTTTAAACCGAGCTTTAAAGAACCTGTGTGAGTCGTTCTTACAGGAGAGAGATCAGAGAGCTTCAGAGGCTCTCTGCAGTCTGCACTCTGAGAAACTCAAACTCTTCTGTCTGGACCATCAGCAGCCAGTGTGTGTCGTCTGTAGAGGCTCAGAAAAACACACCAATCACAGATTCAGACCCATCGATCAAGCTGCACAACAACACAAGAAGGAACTTCAGGAAACTCTGGAGCCCTTAAAGAAGAAGTTAAAGGTTTGTGAAGAAGTTCAAGTGAAGTTTGGTCAAACAGCAGAACACATTAAGGTCCAGGCCCGACACACAGAGAGGCAGATTAAGGAGCAGTTTAAGAAGCTTCAGCAGTTTCTAGCAGAGGAAGAGGAGGCCAGGCTGGCTGCACTGAGGGAGGAAGAGGAGCAGAAGAGTGGGATGATGAAGGAGAAGATGGAGGCTCTGAGCAGAGAGATAGCAGCTCTTTCAGACACAGTCAGAGCCACAGAGGAGGAGCTGAGAGCTGAAGACGTCTCATTCCTGCACAACTACAAGGCTGCAGTGGAAAGAGTCCAGCGCTGCCCCCTGCTGGATGATCCACAGCTGCCCTCAGGAGCTCTGATCGACCAGACCAAACACCTGGGCAACCTGGCCTTCAACATCTGGAACAACATGAAGGACATGGTCTCCTACACTCCTCTCATTCTGGACCCAAACACTGCTCATCCAAACCTCATCCTGTCTGAAGATCTGACCAGTGTGAGAGGAGCAGGAGAGAGGCAGCAGCTTCCTGATAATCCAGAGAGGTTTGATAATTACATCTCTGTCCTGGGCTCTGAGGGCTTTAACTCAGGGACTCACAGCTGGGATGTCGAAGTTGGAGACAGTATAGTGTGGTTAGTGGGTGTGTTGGCAGAGTCTGTGCAGAAGAAAGGAAACATACAGTCTGGATTATGGAGAATAGGGTTTTATAAAGGTAAATACTCATCATGTTCACCATTAACTGGATCCACTGCTCTCTCAGTACGGAAGAAGCTCCAGAGGATCAGAGTGAATCTGGACTGGAACAGAGGAAAGCTGTCGTTCTCTGATCCTGATACTAACACACACATACACACCTTCACACACACTTTCACTCACAGGATGTTTCCATATATTAGCACTGCTGTTAAAGTGAAGGTGTTGCCATTGAAGGTGTCATTGTCAGTGCAGCAGATGTGTTGAGGATGATGATGTTTCTAATGTTGTTTCCTGTCAGTGAATTGAAGCTGTTAAACTGCAGCTGTCCTCCTGCTGCCTCGTTGTTCCAAAGCTCTTTGTTTCTCTTTTAGTTCTCACTGTTTCTTTCTGTTTCTGCTGTCCACCTTTTCACATGGAAAATCATTTCACTGTTTCTCACTGAATGACTCCCCAAACTAGATTTGAAATTCTATCAACTTTCTAATCATTACAAGTAGAGCTGGGCGATAGAACGATAATGATATGTATTGCAAAATAACTTTTTCTCGATAGAAAAATTAAACTATTGCGATAGGCCTCATCTCTCTTGTCCTCTTTAAAAAAAAAAAGAACAGCCAATCCAAATTAAGTAGCGCAGAGCCGAACCAATCACAGCCGCAGCGTCACGTCACATGACTTGTTACGTACAGCACAAGCGCCAAGGCGCACATGTGTATTTGTTTTTGCAGCCGTGCAGCCCAGGTAATGAAGGAAAGGAGTTTGCCGATTAGAGAAAAATCAACCGAGAGCGTGAGCGAAGGTTACCGAAGAAAAAACAGATGATGGTTCCAATGCCGGAGAGCTTGTCGAACGGAAGGGCCACAGAAGTTCCGTAGTGTGAAGGTATTTCGGCTATTTCAAGTCTGACCAAAAACAGAGTAGCGCACACTTTAAATTGTGCCGAAAGCAAGTCTGGAAATACAATAAACCGGTGCATGCTCAATCTCTGACTGAAAGCGCTAATTCGTCATTCGGCTTTTGTCAGACTAAAGTAACTGTTAAAACTGTTTGAAAAGCTAAGCTATACAACAAGGAGAGATTGAGAATTTCCTTTTAGTTTCTCAGTTTATTTGATATTGACAAAAGTTAGTCTTTTTGTCTGTTCTTCTGTAAAACAAACTAAGATTTATTTTTAGAATTAATATTTTGTTTCTAAGTGGAATTGACAATTTAGTAGTCTGTTTTGTTTGTTCTATTTTGAAACTTAAACGCTTTAGCGGCTGCCTTTTGTGTAGTTTGCAATATTTGCCTTTATTTATCTGAAACTGAAGTCTCATGTTCCTTAAGTACATCTACCCTGTTGAACTTATTATGGGAAATGAATATTTTAATTAAAACAAGCTGCTAATTATTTCACATTTTACTTGTGAGCAATGGCACATTTAAATCTTACAAATATAGTTGTTTGGCTTATATCGTGATATATATCGTTATCGCCTGAAATGAAAAAAACATATCGTGATATGAAAAAATCTTATATCGCCCAGCTCTAATTACAAGTGATTCATGTTTCTATTTGATGTGTGTAAATGGAGATGATTTAGTTTGCTGGGATATGGACTGACATGTGTTGAATGGGAGGAGCAGTTTGTTGTTGTCTTCTTGTCTGTTTATGACAACAATAAATATTTTGTTGAAATAATGATTCATGTTTAACTCCATATACACTGAAAAAAATAATCAGTGGGATAAACATAAAAAAATTATTGTAATCGGTTGCACGAAATTAAGTTATGTTTGGTTAGCCTTAGTTTTTTTATGTTATACCTGCACACATTTTTCTGGTAACATGAACATGACTTTTTTTATGTTGTTGTTATGTTTTTCATTCCGGTCAAATATTTACAGAAACCACTTGTTTATCAGACATGAACTTTTTGTGTTAATTGTATTGGACTACTATGTGTTATATTGACAAGATTATTTTATGGTAAGCTTATTTTATTTTATAACAAATTTCTAATATAATCTAATATATAATTGAGTGTTCAATAAATAAAACTAAATTAAGGCTGATCTTACTGTATGTACTGTACACTTTTCAATCAAAGAAAAAAGCAAAACATTTTTGAACAATGACCTGTATTTTTGAAAATACTACACAGTTGTAACAATGGACTTTCAATTCAGGCTTCCAAAATATACATGAGTCATATTTGTACAATGCATCTCTTGAAAAACATTCCACAACATTCCTCAAAGTTATCTGCTGTAACCTGGATTCAACATTGTGGGGCCTTATGACATCACGCTTATGTAAAAAATAGTTTTTTAAATGTAAGAACCTTAAGGTAATATGGCAACAGGGGTGTAATTATTAAAATGACACAAAGAAGAGACTTAAAATAACATTATAACCCACAGGCACAAAACCAAGAGACCTAAACTGATTAGTATTGGCTTGCTTCTATCACTAAACATCACAATCACTAATACTAGACCATGCAATCTGTTTGTAGTGGTGCACCTTGGGAAAGAAATTGCAAACTGGTGAAATTGATGCAAGGCACCATTTCCATTGAGAAAAATGGACATTCAAAGTTTGAATTTTTTTTCAAAAGAGCCATGGCTTGAAAAGTGAGCACTGAACACTGCAGTAATACAGGGAGTGCAGAATTATTAGGCAAATGAGTATTTTGTCCACATCATCCTCTTCATGCATGTTGTCTTACTCCAAGCTGTATAGGCTCGAAAGCCCACTACCAATTAAGCATATTAGGTGATGTGCATCTCTGTAATGAGAAGGGGTGTGGTCTAATGACATCAACACCCTATATCAGGTGTGCATAATTATTAGGCAACTTCCTTTCCTTTGGCAAAATGGGTCAAAAGAAGGACTTGACAGGCTCAGAAAAGTCAAAATAGTGAGATATCTTGCAGAGGGATGCAGCAGTCTTAAAATTGCAAAGCTTCTGAAGCGTGATCATCGAACAATCAAGCGTTTCATTCAAAATAGTCAACAGGGTCGCAAGAAGCGTGTGGAAAAACCAAGGCGCAAAATAACTGCCCATGAACTGAGAAAAGTCAAGCGTGCAGCTGCCAAGATGCCACTTGCCACCAGTTTGGCCATATTTCAGAGCTGCAACATCACTGGAGTGCCCAAAAGCACAAGGTGTGCAATACTCAAGAGACATGGCCAAGGTAAGAAAGGCTGAAAGACGACCACCACTGAACAAGACACACAAGCTGAAACGTCAAGACTGGGCCAAGAAATATCTCAAGACTGATTTTTCTAAGGTTTTATGGACTGATGAAATGAGAGTGAGTCTTGATGGGCCAGATGGATGGGCCCGTGGCTGGATTGGTAAAGGGCAGAGAGCTCCAGTCCGACTCAGACGCCAGCAAGGTGGAGGTGGAGTACTGGTTTGGGCTGGTATCATCAAAGATGAGCTTGTGGGGCCTTTTCGGGTTGAGGATGGAGTCAAGCTCAACTCCCAGTCCTACTGCCAGTTTCTGGAAGACACCTTCTTCAAGCAGTGGTACAGGAAGAAGTCTGCATCCTTCAAGAAAAACATGATTTTCATGCAGGACAATGCTCCATCACACGCGTCCAAGTACTCCACAGCGTGGCTGGCAAGAAAGGGTATAAAAGAAGAAAAACTAATGACATGGCCTCCTTGTTCACCTGATCTGAACCCCATTGAGAACCTGTGGTCCATCATCAAATGTGAGATTTACAAGGAGGGAAAACAGTACACCTCTCTGAACAGTGTCTGGGAGGCTGTGGTTGCTGCTGCACGCAATATTGATGGTGAACAGATCAAAACACTGACAGAATCCATGGATGGCAGGCTTTTGAGTGTCCTTGCAAAGAAAGGTGGCTATATTGGTCGCTGATTTGTTTTTGTTTTGTTTTTGAATGTCAGAAATGTATATTTGTGAATGTGGAGATGTTATATTGGTTTCACTGGTAAAAATAAATAATTGAAATGGGTATATATTTGTTTTTTGTTAAGTTGCCTAATAATTATGCACAGTAATAGTCACCTGCACACACAGATATCCCCCTAAAATAGCTAAAACTTAAAACAAACTAAAAACTACTTCCAAAAACATTCAGCTTTGATATTAATGAGTTTTTTGGGTTCATTGAGAACATGGTTGTTGTTCAATAATAAAATTATTCCTCAAAAACACAACTTGCCTAATAATTCTGCACTCCCTGTAAAGGCCCCAGTTGAAAAGTGCCAGAAAAATAAGTTTCACTATGTACTGCAACTTTACCAGTGCTGGCTTAAAAGAAAGGATGGTACATATTCGAAGAGGTAAACATGTTGTTCCCACATCATAACTGGAAAACTGTTCAATCGTACAGTCTGGTCCTGAAAACCTGGGCCTTCTTTGAAAGGCTGTTCCTTTTGAGCTCCATAACCAGTTTCTATAATACCTCGAAGGTATACTTTTCCAGTGGGTAGGTGAGGTTCAAAGTGTACATTAGTCCAAACAGCATTGCAGCTGCTAGGGTATAGTTATCCAAATCCTGCCAGACTCTCTGGCCTTCAAGGACTATCCCGATGTCCTCAGGGCTGCCATTGGCATCTCTTGTCTTTATGATGTAAATTCCCATGGTTGTTTCCTTATTAGATCGTTGGATAATGGCTTCATCTGTGGCCTAGAAAATGCAGAATTCCACAATTTAATTAAACAGAACACTGGTCAAAGAACATTATACCAAATCTTATTTTAATCTGTGTCACTATTCCAAAAATGTTAACATTAACACATTAGGTGAACAAAAATGGATTCATTACAGCATGTGATTTGAGTCCTCAGAATGCTTAAAAAGGTAATGCATTTCTGAAGTGAAATCTCCATGCAAAGAAGCAGAATACTGTCAGAGCATAGAGAGGTGTTCAACTATGAACTCCACACATAGTTCTAATGCAGGTAAAAGGAAAAAAACAAAACAAAAACGCACCCATGGTAAATTGTGAAAATCCCAGGTGATTTTCAACATACTCCTGGCATAGAGTGACAAGCAGCATTTTGTTAAAATTATTATTTTCCCTAAAGTGTATACACAAATTATTTTTTTTCTTACCTGGGCCGTGGGCTCCAGAATGTTCTGAAGTCTTCTTCCTATTTGTCCTCCTCACCTTTTGAAGACCTTTATTAGTTTTTCAGATAGCACATCTATCTGCGAGAGTAATCTGGACTGCAGTGGCATGGTGGTAATGCACTTAAACTCTGCATTTATCTAAAAAGAGAAGTTGTCACATAAAAATGCAGTCAAAATCTCAGATCTCACAAGGTTACATCCACACAAAGTTGTTATTTTTGTCATATTACTATTTATTAGCTATGGGTCCCATGTTGCTGAGCAGTTCCATAGTTGCCCTTACTTCCATACCACCCAAAGCCTGTTTGCAACCACAGCAGTTGCCTCCTTCTGGCCATTTTGCAGCTCTGAAAATGACCCAGAAACTACATCTATCATTGTCATATACACATTAAGGTCTTTCATTAATACATAGTTAAATTAGTTAATTTGACCTTTCCAGAAAATTTACCTTACAGAATGTGAGATAACATATGCAAATCTTCACTAGTAAATAAAATAATGTTATTAAAACCTTAACTGTAACACCTCTACGTAACAGCGCTAGAGAATTGTTCTGAAGCAACACCAATCTGCCCTTCAGCAGGGATAAGCACCATATATCGACACAGAAAAAAATAAATTTAACATATTTATATTGTCATTTTTTTCTTATCACTTTAAGCCCTCCTCTCAGTCTCTCTATAAATCAGTTAAAATAATTTGTTGGGTTTTTGTGTGTCTATAACATGTTATCAGTACATTACATTCACTGCCCCAGAACATGAAATAAAGCCCCACGTCATGCACTTCCTCTCCTAATGAGTACTGCATAGGTGTCATGCCCTAAATAAACCGACTTTAGTGAAGACCCTACCCCCCGGAACACACACACACACACACACACACACACACACACACACACACACACACACAGAGCCCACCCCATGGCAAACTAGCTTGTTTAACTGTTTAACTAAAACATTTTAGGTACAACCAGTTAACTAAATGGACACAAGTTTGTTAGTCTGTATTCACTGAGAAAAAACAAGCGAATGTGACTGGGCACACACTGAAAAAAAGCTAATGCACATAATATTGTCCCGCAGCTTAAGCTAGCATTATTGTTAGTTAACTTAAGGAATGACTTGTTTTTTCCATTATGTTGCTCAATGGCAATTCATGAGAAAAACTTCCCCATCTAATGGATGTTCTCTTCGTTTCCTCTCAAACATGTAGTTTTCAGTTTACCTCGACAAAGTAAAGCTCAGCACCAAAGGTAAACGAAGCGAAGACAAAAAATGGCGGACCGCCACACTGAATTTTCCCTCGCAGAACACACCCTGGGGGGTGGAGTTTCAACAGAAAACATAACTATTTTCTGTTATTTTGACATGACTGGTTTTAAAAGACTGAACATCCTTCTAAAACAAGTGAAAGGCGTGAGACTTAATTATGTTTAGACCAAAAATATAAATGATTCATGTTGGATATATTTACTGTATTTTTACTAATTTAACAACCTCATCATTGCATTAGCTTTATGCTATAGCATTACGCTTACATTAGCTTGAAGCTCAAGGTCGTCATTTTATTTAATTTCTTTTTCTGGGCTTACAAACAGGACACACAACATTTAGATAACCATTACACTGAATCTTGTGTCTGTGTTGAGTCTTCCAGCTGCTGACTACAGAAGCTAGACTGACCTTTTAGCATGTTTATAGCGGCTGTGGCTATGTGCTGGTAATGTTACAATGTGTGCGCAGTCACATTGGCAGCAGACATGTTTCAACAAACTAGTCATATCCCGGCCCTACATTAGCTTGTTTAATGGTTAAGACACTGCAGGTACCTCCACTTACTACAGACACCGATGCAAGTTTGTAATAGTCTGTTAATTTAGACTGAAAGAATATACAAACAATATTAACTCACATTATATATGTTAATTACTAATTTGCTTATCGCATAATTTCGGTTACCATTAGCTAACTGGAGCCTAACATTGGCCTTTCATGGTTTTCGATAAACAGCCCACATACCTGTAAAATAACAACACCCCAGTAAAAGTCCACATATATAAAGGGTCTACACTCTTTCTCACTGGTGTGTTAGCTTTAAAATCTTATTTACCTTCAAGTGTAAAACTCCAGATGGTAGTAGATTTTCCAAAGCGAGAGACAAAAATGGCGGACAGTGCAGCCGATTTTTCCTTTTTTTTTTCCTTTTTTTTTTTTTTTTTTTTTTAACTTGTCCCGTTTGGTTCTTTTGCCATCAGAATTATTGTCTAAAGGCGAAGAAAGATGCCCAACGGATTTACTTTACCAAATGGACCATCCCAGCCTTGCCGTAATGGTTCAGCCGATTTTTCCTTTCCAGGGGGCGGAGCTTGAGGATAAAACACGACTAACTTGTTTCTTTTCAACATGATTTGTTCTAAAAGAATGAATATTCTTAAAGAATATGTGAAAATTAAAAGACAAAAATATGTTTAGACGTGAAATTTAAATTAGTCATGCTGGATATATGAAGTAATTTTATGCAAATTCAACAACCACCCTATTGCATTTTTTTCAGTGTATGAAATGTTTCTGATATTTGAATTCTGTTTGATTAAAGACTTTCTTCATGACACAAATGAGATTTCAGTGTATTAATAGAACTAAATAAGAGTTGAAAGGCTGCAGTATTATGTACGTGCTTCACTGTCAGTATCTTCAGGGGGATTCAAAGTCATGAGACAAACTAGTGTAGAGAAAAATATCTGAGCTTTATTTTGTATCAAAGTGGAGCGTGTCGTCCAGCCGGAGGAACGACTCCAACTGCTTCACATGGAAACATCAGCAGGAAGTTTGTAATGATGGAGCTTGTTTCGTCAGCTCGTTTTTCCTTCATTTACAGCAGAAGAACCGAAAGTGTGTGTGTGGATTTAGAGCGCTTGCTGTCAGGACAAATAAAGGAGGGGAAGGTATTTAAAGGGGCAAAGCGCAGTCTTTAGAGCCTGTTAATAGAATGTCAAATATAATGTCAGTATTATCTTTTAATTATATAGGTTTACTTATAATAGAATGCTGCATGTAATCATTTGTGTTTAGAAGTATGTAGTTGATAGTATCCTGAAAGAATGTCTCATCCTAGGAAGCTTGTGTGGTTCCAGAGTGTTCTGGTTTTCACACCCACATCCTAGGAGCATGGGAGAGGTCGTACCTTCTTTTATTGTTTTATGATAGGATAAACGTATCTATATCTGTTTTACTCTAAGTGCATTTTGTTTAGATGAACTGCTGGACTTCCAGGCCAGCAGGTTTAGGAAGTCATTTTATGGGTTCACATACACACACATACACACACCTAAACATCCACATTCCAATGTAAAGAACAAACACCCACTGATGTATAAATAAAGAACAGGGCAGTGGCACGGGGCGAGTCTCAGAGCCCGCACTTCTGTGCGAGTTCTGTGGCTGCCCTTGCTTGCAAGTAACTAACTGCAGTGTGTGTTTCTCCTCTCTGATTCTCAACTGAAGAAGTGTTTTAGAATAAATCTCCTGACAGAGCCTTAAAGAGAAATCACATTTCCAGTCTGAATCCTGTAAACTTCACATGATGATACAACATGAACCTGCATTCACAATCACTTCCTGTGTGCTTTAATTCAATGTCTGAGGAGAAAATCAGTCTCATTTTCACTTCTTTTCACCCTGCTGACAGTCTCATTCTCAACACTCAGATAAACACACAAAAAGATTGACGTCTTTATGTCTTTCATTTGTGAACGAGGACATAAATATTTGCTAAAAACAAAAAGATTCTGCCACTTCCAAATATTCCTCCTGCCAATAATTGAATGAAGAACAAATCCATCTATTTTAAAGTGTCATCAAAACAAACAGTTCAAAGCAGGAAATAAAATGTCTGTTCACAGCACCAACAAAGCAACTCTTTACAAATAAAGTTGCTCCACCATTTTCCTTCATGCTGTCCAACCACTGCCAGAAGATTTAGACCCTACTGTGTCATTTTCAGCTGTGAACACGCTATCACCACACAGATGCTCAAAGTGATTTGATAGAAACCCCGATCCCCAATGAAATCCTAGCCACAGAATCTCAGCCAAAGTCCTCCAGTTATATCTAACACACTGCTGACTGTTTTATGACTACATCCACTTTGACCTTTGGCCTACTTCAGTTTTTTTGTGTGGAAAGTATCATCATCATCATTATTTTGACCTTTGGCCCATTTCATTTGACATATTATGTGTGAAGAGTATCATTACTATTGACTCCACAATGTTCAGTTATTCAGTGTGTTTATTAAAATCAAAGGTGTGAGAGCAGCTCAGTTATACCAAATGAACATCATCTCTTTGTGTGTGCGTAATAAACCTTATTACATAGTTGTTTACTTTGATTATTATTGTTTTCTAAAGAAAACGACTGTGTCTAAAAAATTAACTATGAATTGATCTAGTTGAAATTTTAACTTTATTAAGGGGTGGTGATTGCTCAATGTATGCAAAAAGATTTTGAAATATTTTAATCCATGTGTCCAAATACCAAAAACATTGTCCAAATACCGTAAAATAAATTAGTGGTAATTTATTGCAATTTTCTAAAATTGTTGTTTCCCAGTGGGCCGTATAAATATCCACGTAGCGCACAACCTGAGATTTGGAGAAAAAAGGAATCCTCAAATTGAAAATCATTTCTAGTCAAAGTTCATTTTAATAATTTTAAAATTTTATCATCAGAACGTTTAAAATTCATATTTTATTTAAATATTTTATCCACTGCCAATCAGAGATGGGCAGTAACGCGATTACTTTTGTCAAGTAACGAGTAAGGTAAGGGATTGCTATTGCAAAAACGGTAATTAGTTAGGCCGTCTTTCCTGCATGAAGTCCAGGTGCTGGTTTTCCAGTGTGTGCATCTGATGGCCCAAAGCTGCCTCAGAGCCGTAACACCATCAATGGCTGCAGTATGGAACAGATGTAGGTGTGTCCTCATCTCCCAGAGGAGTCCAAATCGTCATCAAACAGCCTTACAGACACAAAAACGTGAAAATATAAACAACCAGACTATCAGCAGTGATTTAAGTACTTTAAGACCTCTGTGAAAATCATTTACAGTATATATCACAGAATTTAAGGCATTTATAATCACAGAGCATACAGAGAAAAGTACTAAACTGAATCAATTTCAGCTTTTGTTTCTCATGATGTATATTGTATTAATAATTAAATTTCATTATCTGTGTCTTTACCACACATTTGCCACACAGGTGTAGCTACAGTAGGTTCAGTGAATGCTTACATTGCACTGATTAGAATATACTGGACATTCAAAGCTAAGATTCAGCGCACTGTGTTAGAGGCTGGGATTTGATGAATTCATCATATATACAACCTTTGATCATCATTTATGTCCAGTCGAGAATGAATCTGTGCACTCACATATTAAATGAACTGAAATCAGTAGTGTGATCTCCAGTCTTGATATAAGGAATGAGAGAACTGACAGCTGTTATTTTAACTGTAAGTATCACAAAGTAATGTGGTAACATCTGGACTGACGAGTTTACTGTCAGCATTTTAATCGCTAGTTTAAAGGCTGTAGGTTGCAGCCATTGCTCTAACACCATATAAATGTAACAGGGCTCAGTGCTGGTTCTAACAGTCTGAGCTGCTTCCAGCTTTATTTGTGAAGAGCACAGCAGCTTACAAAACACGTAGCTAGCTCGTACAGCTACGACGTAAAATTTTCATAGGCTAAGATGACCTTAAAATAACGGGGCTACGTGATGCTAGCGTTAGCCACGTTAGCACGTTACCTTCAACAGGTGGTCAGACTGAGTAAACGGGCACTCAGTCAGAGGTTGGCTCTCCGTTTCGCTGCAGGGTCCCTTCATTCTTCACATATCCGTGTCGAGCCGAGTGTAAATCCCGACGCTGAACGGCCTTTGTACAAGCACACACGCTTCTTAGCAGGGCGAAGCTATGAGCTAGAAAAATCCAGGCTGGCAGACAGCCTGTGTCTGTCCAACCAATCAGAGAGCTCCTTACATCCCAAGGTGTGGCTAATCTGAATAGCTGCAGGATTTTTAAAATGAAGTTGTTAATCCAACTGCTAATCCACATGTTAATCCCTGAGCGAACAGGAAAGGGAAATGGATTTTGAAATGCAGTTTATTAAAGTGCAATTCGAAAAAGGTTTTTTGAAATGAAGTTTATTAAAGTGCAATTCGAAAAAGGTTTTTTAAATGCAGTTTATTAAAGTGGAATTCGAAAATGTTTTTTGAAATGAAGACTTAAAAAGCATTTTAAAAATAAGTTTATTAAATTGGAATTCAAAAATGAATTTACAAATGCAGATTTTATTCTACAATTCATTAATTAAGCACAGAATTTTTTATTTCGATGCGCGTGGCTCTTGTGGTCCTCCATAAAAAAAACCCCTAAACTTCCAAGCAAGCACCGAGTGCGCTACGACGTAATGTGAAATTCACAGAGAAACTCGTGGATTCTTCCACTGACCGCTGCGGCACACCTGCACCAAGGTAAACCTCCGCCTACCCCAGTCCTGCTTTACAGGTGAAAATAGAGCAACAGCACCGCTGAGTCTTTGATTTTATTTATTTTCTGCTGTGTTTTACTTGCATCTATTTGAAAGAGTGAGTGTAAACACAAAAAAATATTTTATTCTATACGCTGGAATGTGCAGAAAATAGGTTTAAATGTTAAACAAATTTCTTCCAGTCAGAGAATGTTACATATAATTAAGTTTTTGCTTGATGCATAAAGTTAAAAGATTTAAAGTTTAAAGTTTTAAAAAGAGACGTTTCCATTTGATTACATTTTTGTATGATGGATTATGCAGAAAAAGTAGAATTGGGCTGAAAGATCTATCGCTTTATCACCTATTCAGGTTGTAAATCGTGTTTTAAAAAAGTAACTAAGTAATTAATTACTTTTGAAAATAAGTAATCAGTAAAGTAACGGGATTACTTTTTTCAAGTAACTTGACCAACACTGCTGCCAATAAGCCCAACATGTATCATTCACATGCATCTTTCAATTTGTCAATAAAGTCATATGTATCTTTCACATAACTAGCGTGCATTAAAGGGATGAGACAAGGAATTTTGAAAAGACTCTATATATGCTGTAATCCTGAATTATTCAGAGTCACAATCACTAACAATAGAGATGTAAAATGGAACAGACAAGGTTTCTGGAGATTTATGAATCTTAGGTGAAAGATAAAATCGGCGAGGATGAGGAAAAATCGGAGCAGACAAATATTTTTCCTGAGACTTGGAAATATAACCCTCTTCTCTCAACTCCCTCACAATACTTCTGACAAGATTCTGAGTCTCTTTCACCTTCTTTTCAACACAACAGGTGCAGTTTAGTGTATTACTGCCTCCTACTGGAACACTTATGTCATTGTTAGTGAATCACTTAAATTATTACATAAACTTGAACTATTGTCTACATCTACAGCTAAGTGGTTAAAGGACATATCTCGCCTCATGTGAGTAAAAACGATAAGAGTGCTAAAACAGAACTTTTCTCTATTTCCTACAAATAATTTATTCGTAATCAAAAATAAACCCCAAAAGAAGTAGTGGTGTAGTCGGATAATCACCGATCAAAATATAACCCATGTTAAACATGAATATATACCAGTTACCATAACTTATTTGTGATTTTACTGACAGTTAGTTATGCTCAATACTGACATGTTGAATGTAAATAAAATAAAGTAAATATGTTGAAGTTAACCAGTATTGTAACTACAGGGTCCAACAAACAATGGCCACACATACTGATGTCTTCTGAAGTTTATTTCTCTCTCTTATTTTCTTCAAACACCGTGAAAACTAAAGAAAACACAAAGTTTACAACTTAAATATCTCTGACCTTATCAAAGTCTCGCATGTTAGGGTCCAAAAACATTCTTGAGCTGCAGAACAGGAAAAAAAGGATTGAGTTTTGCTGTAACGCAGAGACAAATCCCGCTAGTGGAACTGATCACAGCCACAGAAACAGGAGTTTGAAACAACAATATTGCAGAAGTGGAAGCAGAGCAACTACGGACGAAGTTTCTGCCTGTCTCAGGAATGCAAAGCCCCCAGCATCCACCATCACCATGGAGGAGAGGAAGGCACTCACATTACTTAGTACAGGACCAGAACAGTTAGAACAGGACCACTCTCAGAAGTGTGTTTGCTTTTGGAACTGTGTCTTAATTCCACCTACTTCACATACAAGGGTCTACAGGCAGGAACATGGGTGTGCATTGAGTTCCCCAGTTTCACCCATCGTGGCCAATTTGTACATGGAAGAAGTGGTAAAGAGGGCTTTGCTATCCTACCCTGGAACACCACCAAGTCATTGTTTCAGGTATGTGGATGACACCTGGGTGAAAATCAAATCTCAGGACGTACCACAATTCACGGATCACATTAACTCGGTGGACCGACACATCAAATTCACCAGGGAGGATATGGAAACTGGCAGGTTAGCCTTCTTAGACTGTGAGATTGCCAAATCCAAAGCATTACTAGTTAAAATGCCTTGAGATAACTTCTGTTATGAATTACAGCTATATGACCCTATAGATGCATATAGATCCTTTTGACTAAAACGGTGTGGAACAACTGATTCATGAGTTAAAAAAGAAGTCAGTACAACAATGCTGTTTTTAATCAAGTATATTTGAATCATGATGTGACTGAATGTGCTCACGAATATAAATCATGATGATGTGCACACACCAACCTCAAAACATTTTCGCTTTATTCAGTGTATTTCCTACAATACACATCAAAATGAAATGAGACATTTCTGGAAAACAGCAAAATAGAAAAAAAATCTGAGATTTTTTTTTAAGCAAAACTTATCTATGCTTTAATTTTTGTTATGGATAAAATAATTAAAAAAAAATACTGCAGAAAGGTAAAAATTTCTTCTTGATATGTTTAAATAAGCTCAGCAGAAACTATTTTATTTGTAAAGATTTGGGGTGGATAAGCATGGTTTCACAGAACTCATGTGACAATAAAAAGAGAAAGAAAAACACACACACACACACACACACATACACAAACACACACACACACACACACACACACACACACACACAAAACAAGGCTGTAAATAAAATATGGAAGTTTTCCTTACAGTTCATTGGTTTGAGACGTTGATGTAACGATGCCAAACTGCTCCTTGCTGCTCTCACTCTCCTCACTTGCTTGTTGAATGTTGGCTCTCCTGGACAACTTTCTCACCTTGGCCCGAAAAGCCTTACAGAGGTAAAAGTAAACAACAGGGTCCAGGCAGATGTTGAAAACTGACACCATGGTGGACACTTCCTTCAGGTAGTACAACACTGGACCTACTGTGCAGTTTCTCCACAGAAAAGTAAAGGGAAGTCGAGCCAGGTGATAGGGGACAAAGCAAACACAGAAGATGCTGACCAGCAGCAACATGTTTCTACGAGACTTCAAGAGCTTCTCAGAGGAGGCCAGCTGACTCTGCTGTGCCTGCAGCACCCTGCGGGAGGTGCTGTAGTAGAAGAAGACCAGGGATATGAAGACCACCAGGAAGATGATGGCAGACAGAACCTGGATGATTGTAAAGAACGACTTGACTGATTCACTAAAGAGGGGATCACAGCGGCTGGAGTTAGAGGTCAGAGATTCCTGAGTCATCAAATACAGACTGCTGTAAGAAATTGCTGTAGCCAGGAGAAAAACCCAGGTGACCGCGGAGATGATGTGGGCAGTTCGTACTGTCTGCAGGACACGAATTCCTGAAGGATGGACGATCTTCAGATACCTGAAGAGAGAAGAAAAAGCAGGCAGTAGACAAATTCACTGATCAGCCACAGTGCTGCCAAAATCATTAAGTTAAAAAAAATGCATTCATGCTTTAATTAGGAGTGCAGGATTTGTACTTAACAACACTGTAAAGGTTTTTTTTTTTTTTTACCTGTTGGCAGCGATGTACCCCATAAATATGATGCTGGCATACATGTTGAGGAAAAAGGCAGAAGCTCCAAAGCTGCAGTAGAGACTTGGGATTATTCCAGAGCTTCTGGCATAGTAAGTGATGCGGAGTGGCAGACAGAGGCAGAATAGGAAGTCAGCAGCTGTCAGGTTCTTCAGGAAGACTTTCAGGCTGCTGGACGCCTGCTTTCGACCTCGACAACAGTAGAACTTCATGATGAAGCCATTGAGAGGTAAACCTACCTAAAGAAACACAGAAAGGATGGAGAGAACAGGACTTTGGTACATGCATTGGGAACCTCAAACCAATTTCTGACAGAGCACAATTTGATGATTTGAAACTTACCAGAAAGACCAAACTGTGGACCAGTATAAAGAAAGGTTTGGCTGAAATATCCTTAACCTCACAGGTCTCATTAGAAGGTGAAGTCATGGTATTTTGGTCAGTGATGTTTCTGGAGCGGAAACAAAAATCCACCTCACATATACATCACTTTGCAACAAATTATGTATAATTGCTATTTTAATGTTTGAAATTATCTTCATGGTGTCTTCATTTGATGTGTTAACTCAAAGTGAAACCAATTTTGCGTTGAGATCTACTACATATTTCTTTATGAAACATATTTTTGAATATGTCCTTTTCTGGTGGAGGTTACTGAGAGTAAATTCAATTCATTTCACAAAAACGGCTTTTAAGGCTTCTCCAAATATGGAATTTGCTTTCAATTCCACAGTCTTACAAACTTGAAATCAAAATTGAGACCTTTAAATGGAAGTACAGAAATTACTGGTGATGAAAAGAATATAATATACATCACTCAAGCTGAATCAACTCTCTCCTTAATAATTTTTTATTAAGTGTAACAATCCTGCGCGTAAAAAGTGGAAACACTGTCATATGAAATACAGATTTTACCGGACTCTGTGCATTTGTGAGGGAAAAAAGTACACCCTCAATGATTTCAGTGGAAATCAGTAGGTATGCAGCAATTAGGCAGTGCTTATCAAGGTACATGAGTAGATTTGATCAGCAAGTTTGACCATCGCTATAAATGCGGAACTTTTGTGATGATGGTCAAGCTAAGTAAGTTCACCCTAAGGTCAGATGGTGCAATGCTCAGAAAAACTATGAAAAAATCCCAAGAGGTATATCTCAGACTCCACAGGCCACTGTGAACATGATAAATGTGAAAGTTCGTGACAAACAATCTAAAGAAGACTGAACAACTATGGTTTGTTTGAAAGTGCTGCCAGGAGAAAGCCTCTTCTCCTCACAAAGAATATGGAAACATGGCTTAGGTTTGGAAAGTTACTTCTAAACACACTTCTGTACAGAGCAGCCAGAAGTGCAGATATTTGGCCCTAATGTACAGCATCATGTTTGGCATTCCCAGCATTTCAGCGAAAGGTATCATTAACTATTAGAACAGTGGTGGAGGGGTGATGATTAGGGTTTGATTTGCAGCCACGGGCACCAAAGTATTATACAGTGGAGTCAAATGTGAGACCGTCAATAGGACAAAGATCCAAAGCACAGCAGTAAATCAACAACAGAATGATTGAGAGATGGCAAACCTCAATGATGCATGTAAAGAGGGCCAATGGTGCTCTACAACGACGTGAGAGCCTGACAAAGACGCGCAGAAAACCATTACTTCACATTATTGCTAAAAGTGATTCTAAAAGCTACTGAATCATTCTGCTGAGTTAAAAGGAAGTCCTGTAAAAAGGGAGTTTTTCCTTCCAACTGTCACTAAAGTGCTTACTCAAAGGGGGCACACGATTATTGGTGGTTTCTCTGTATAATTGTACCTTAAGATATAAAGCTAAGGAAACTGTTTTTGTGATTTGTTGCTATATGCATGACTAAAATTGGATGAAACAACAGATGCTTGGTATATTAGGAAGATGGCCACTACTGACCATGTGCCTAGTGAATGTCTCAGGCAGCAGAAACTCAAGAAAGAAGAGGAGCAAGAAGAAACATCGTCATGGAAAGACAGGCCTTTGCATGGCATGTACTGCCAGCAGACAAAAGACGTGACTTACACTGAGAAATCTTACTAATGGCTGGAGAAAGCTGGACTGAAAGAAAGCACATGCCAGCTCAGGAATGAGCCTTAAGCACAAGATCGATAGAGACTGAGGTCTACTACAACAAAGAAGGCCAAGGTGGTAAATTTACAACCATTTACTCTCACGGTCAATTTAGAATCAGTGGTTAATCTAACCCCAATCTTTAGACTATGGTAGGAAGCCAGAGTAACCAGAGAGAACCCACACAAACACCAGGAAACTGGACAAAAAAAGGCCCCAGATTTGATTCGAACCCAGGACCTTCTTGCATTGAGATGACAGTGTTAATTACTGCATGGCATCCTTCTTTACTCTATTTCACATTGAAACATTCTCATCTTTAACCCTTATTTCTCATTATTTCCCTGACTTACTACTTGAGCTTTGACCTGAATTTCTGCATCTCATCTCCTTGCAGAGTTGTGTTTTCACCCATGCTCTGAATAAGTTATTTAATTGCTGAGTAACATCATGCGGTATCAGTTACAATGCACACGACTAATTTGTGAGTTTCCTGTGTATGTGCATTGACTTCCATAAAGACAAACAAAATAGGCTGCATAGATTAAAAATAATCCTACCATAAATATCAGAAAAGCTGTGCAGAGTTAAATAGAAATGGCCCTTAAAATTCTAAAAATCTGAGTCCAGATCTGGATCGTGGTTAACTATTGGTAGTTTTGGCCCCGGGCCTTAGTCAAATTTAGAATCATGAGATCAGATTGGTCTCTTGAACACGGATGTTAGTTGTGGGTGCTGATCATTGACTGTTTTTGCTCCACATGTTAAAGGTAATCATTTTCAGTTCTTTTTAAATCAGCGGAAGTACAAAAAAATGTGAGTCTGAGAAACCAGCTGGACTCACCTGTATTTGATGTATCCCTCTGCAGTTTTCTGTGAGCACAAAACGCTACTTCAGTCAATATGTCTTCGTGGTTTAATGGTATCATTGTAAATCAGAAAACAGACAGTAACTGCAGCTCTACCCTGATCTCTGACGTGTTTCCTGTTTGAAACCACTGAAATTGCTGCACAGAAAGCTGACACTTCATCTTTGATTAGTTGTGATAAACAGGCCGTATACAGTGCTGGGAATCATTATGCGCCTCCTTTGTAAGGTCTTTTTAAATTTTATTTTACATATTTTCACACTTAAGTGTTTCGGATCATCAACACAATTTTAATATTTGACACAGATAACTCGAATAGATATAAAACGCAGTTTTTAAATGATGATTTAAGACAAAGTTCTGTTTATACACTTATCATCAGTATGTGTATCACAGTGCAACACAAAGTCAGTTAAACATCAAGGGTATCAGTCTCTCCAAGTACGTTGTGAATTCATTTCACCTGCTTTGGTGAAGATGAAAGTGACAACAACTACACTAGAGATGAAGCAACAGGCCAATCTTCAAAAGAAATAGTTTAGCAGGTGATAGTCAGACACTATAACCACAGAGTGTACCACAGATTTTTCTCTAGTTAAGTTTTTTGCTGGTGGCCTTAGCTGGTAGCTTAGGACAGTACCTTTAGGCTATTGAGGTTTTGTGTTCTCACCGCAGATGAAATCAGTGAAACCAGTGTCATGGATCCCAAGTGTTACGCCTCATTAAAAAAAGTGTTTCCCCGCCCTGGTTCCCAAAGCCAGACACCTAGTAGCCAATTCACAGATAAAGGTGCAGTTTATTGCTACTGCGAATGTACCAAAACTGAACCAAAACCTCCAGGGTGAACCAAGTTTAAAATAACAAACAAAAAACCTATTCCAAAGAAGTGCTACCTGAACACTAAGCAGAGCTATTTTCCAATACTATATATAAACGTGTGTCAGAACACACGCACAAGAAAAAAAACTAGGAATTTGGCGGTCGAAGACAGGCCTGCTGCTGCTGCTGCCAGCGTGATGACTGCTGCAGTTTTTGAGGTGGCTAAGTTGGCAGTGGGGGCCAATCAGCAGATACCATGTCTAAGCCAACCCCAAACAGCCCACTCAATCAGAAAAAGGACTCTTAAAGGTACAGAACACACATGCAAACTACAGTCCAGACATATGGATTTAGTGGTCATAATTCATATATATAGGATTTATGACCAAAATACTGCCAGGGCCATTACACCAGGGCTTCCAGAACAGCAAAGTTTCTGCTGAGCTCAAAGGTCAATGCGAGGCTGAACTCAATACAAACACACTGCCACACACAGCATCAGCATCTCTGCTGATCAGGTCAGTTTCACTTTCTTCTACACTTTCTCTACTTCTCCCTGTTGCACTGGTGCTATACACATAGCTATAACTGGCTAGTTTTCAGTGCTCATTCACTCACTCCTTTGTGTCTTCATGACTTTGGCATTCTTGTTGGGTATGAGCGGTTAGTGTGATTTGATGTGTTTTCACTTGTGTTTAAGGCAACCATTAGTATAGACTTTAAATCTTGGCGTCCTTTTATCCTGCCCGTAGAGGGTGTCAGCAGTGCTACATTGTTGCCTGTGCTCCTGCTTCTTCTAGCTCTGACACATGAACATTAGAAGCAGGCGGCCTGTGTCCTGGTAGACTGTTGTACCTGCTTTTCTAGTTCTCTGCCTCTTTGGCATGGCTTTGGCTCTGACATTGTGGCCAGCATTGTCATCTCCCCCTCTAGCACATGATTGCTTTTGGATCTGGTTGTGTAGTCAATGAGTGCAATAAACTGTAGCTCCTCCATTCAAGCAGGCAAAACAGGCAAAACAAGCATAATGATCCTGCTGTTCAGACAATAGATTCAGTATCTATTGTCTGAACAGCAGGGTCATTATGCTTGTTTTGCCTGTTGCCTTTGCTGGCATAATATCATTCGTCATGGTTTTAAGCATGGGACCACCTTATGCTGCTTCATATTCTCTTACCTGCTGAATCACTGACTTTGTTTGACTTGATGTTTGTTTAATAACTCATTTGTGTTATGTCTGACTGACTTGACTGAAGAAAACGCAGAGGTAGTGGATACAGGTATTTCATCTGAAACGTACTCTTAATGTTTCTATTTCTTTAATTTTTCTTTGGTTTGCCCCATTTAATCCGTAAAGATGACACTCTTGCGACTCGCAGGTGGTTCATCTGGTGAGGTTTGCAATATTGTATCGTCTGTTATTGTATATAGTGTAATTTAGTTTATTGATTAATGCTGCTGAAAGTAATTTAATTAATCACTTTCTCTTTTGCTTCTAGACTGGTCTGTTCCAGTGGCCAGTCTTAGACCCTTTTGGTTAAGAAAAATTGAAGAGGGTTTAGAGAACTTCATGTAAGGCAGTGGTGTCAAACTCCAGGCCTCTAGAGCCGGTGTCCTGCAGGTTTTAGATATCACCCTGGGTCAACACACCTGAATTGAATGATTAGTTCATTACCAGGCCTCTGGAGAACTTAGGGCGTTTCTCAATATGCGTACTTGTGCGTACTTGCGTTCTCGTGTACTCGTGATACGTCATCAGTCGGAGACCAAGTACTGTTCCAATTCGAAGTACGCATCAAGCCGAGAACGTGAAAAAGTCCCGGATGTGTTCTCGCTCCGCCCGTTTTATCGAGCATGCATCGGTATGGACTTGGTACAGCTAAATATCCCAGAATGCATTTCGTCCAAAACTCAACCCCCCGCTCGCGGTCTTCTCACTACTCAGGTTAAAGAAACTCCAGCAGCTGTCTATAGTATTGAGTGTCCACTAGAATAGAAATAAAAGCGTTCTAACTTGTTTTTATTAAGGTATGTACACGTATGTACATGTACACTATTTTTACTACTGAGGTTAAAAATGATATATAAGTCACTTAGATCACTTCTAAATGTTAATGTTTGGTTTATTTCAGTGTTTTATTTGTTCCTGAGTAAACTGGTTTGGCTGTGATTAAAGTTAAGCTTCATAACATGTTATGTTAGGATGCCTGGGTCGTTGACCCAGGGCTTTTGAGTTTATTGTATTATTTATCATTTCTAGTCTTTGGGTTTCTTAGAGTTCTGTCTTATGGTTTATGTCTCTGTGTTCTATAGTTGCTCTCTCCCCTGTCGGCTGTATCCCCTTGTTTAGTTCGCGTCTCTGTGTCATGTTTCCTGTTTTACTTTGAAAGTCCGTGTTTCATGTTAGTGTATCTGGTTTTGCTTTCCTTGTCTCGTTAGTCCTGATTTGCCCCAGCTGTGTTTCCCTCCTGTTGCCCATTCCCTGATTGCTCCCTCTATGTATTTAAGCCCTGTGTTTCAGTTTGTCATTGTCGCGATCTACCCTTAACTTGCTGTGTGTTTTGTCTACGTAAGTGTATTTTGTATTCTTAGTTTTGTTACACTTTTGGGTTCAGCATTAAAGCTGTTTTGAGTTCACGTCTGTCTCCGTAGTCTGCACTTTGGGTCCTCTTCCTGTCTGCACACAGCCTACACTTAACAGAAGATCGCGACCAGAACATGGACCCCGCAGACTGTTCCACCTCAGACTTTGAGGCTGAGATGACGAGGTTGGTCGATTTGCTGGACCGCATTGCTCAGGCCGATAGCTTACAGGCTATGGCTGTGGGACTGAGCGCGGTCGAGGCAATGATTACAACCAACCCCCAGCTTCATCAGTTTTCCATGGACACTCATCTGGGCCACACCATAGCCGTGTGGAGGGAGCACGTCAGAGCCAGTGAGCTGGTTATCTCTCTCTCCACACCAACGCAGCAGCAGCAGACGGAGCTCGCTGTTAAGCAGCTGCGTTCGCCACAGCAGGACAGTGTTTCTGCTGGAGGTTCTGGAGAACTGCTCCTGTGTGGTGAGCCGGAGGATTTGCAGCCCGGTCACCTGGAGGCTTCGCGGCCCGTTTCGCCTGCTCCCCCTTCCCGGAGTAAACGGCGTTCACGCCACTGCCACCCCAGAACGACTGAGCACACCCCGGTTTTGGGAGAAAGTGATTGTTTTGTGTTCCGTCCAGCCCCTGTGGCTGCTGTTATGTCTAGGACTCCTTTTGTTTCTCTGGCAGATTCTCAGCCTATGACTTTTTCCGTGCCTCAGCTGGCAAATAGAACTGGCAACAGAGTACCACCTGCCATAACTAAGTTGGCTAAAGAACTGGGACTTGGCGTTGCAGAGCTTATGGATCAAGCAAAGGTTAGTGTTTTTCGGCCAATAATGTTTTCACCTGTTCGCTCATCTGTCCAGCCTTCTGCCTCCGCTGGAGGGTCCGAGGGGCCCGTCCAGCCTTCTGTTCCCGCTGGGGGTTCTGGAGAACCGCACCAGCCTTTGTTTGTCTCCGTTGGAGGGTCCGAGGGGCCCGTCCAGCCTTCTGTTCCCGCTGGGGGTTCTGGAGAACCGCACCAGTCTTTGTTCGTCTCCGCTGGAGGGTCCGAGGGGCCCATCCAGCCTTCGTCGCCACCACCTGCGGCTCCCACGCCGTTGCCTGCAGTGCCACCACCTGCGGCTCCCACGCCGTCGCCTGCAGCTTCGTCCTCACCTGGTCCAGCTTCAGCTACGGCTTCGTCCTCACCTGGTCCAGCTTCAGCTACGGCTTCGTCCTCACCTGGTCCAGCTTCAGCTACGGCTTCGTCCTCACCTGGTCCAGCTTCAGCTTCAGCTACGGCTTCGTCCTCGCCTGGTCCAGCTTCAGCTTCAGCTACGGCTTCGTCCTCGCCTGGTCCAGCTTCAGCTTCAGCTACGGCTTCGTCCTTGCCTGATCCGGCTTCGGCTACAGCTTCGCTTGGTCCAGCTCTGGCTTCTGCTTCGCCGCCGCCTGGTCCAGCTCTGGCTCCACCTTCGCCTGGTCCGGCTTCTGCCCCGCCTTCGCCTGGTCCGGCTTCTGCCCCGCCTTCGCCTGGTCCGGCTTCTGCCCCGCCTTCGCCTGGTCCGGCTTCTGCCCCGCCTTCGCCTGGTCCGGCTTCTGCCCCGCCTTCGCCTGGCCTTGACTCGTCAGACTCGTCCACACCTGGCACTGCCTCACCCTCGTCTGGTCCAGCCTCCGAGTCTTCACCCTCGTCTGGTCCGGCTTCAGCCTCTGTTTCGCCTGGTCTGGCCTCCGTATCTTCGCCTTCAGTGTCGCCTGGTCCTGCCTCGCTCCATCTAGCTTCGTCTGTGCCTGAGGTCTCCATGCCGTCTGGTCCTGCGCGTCCTGTCCGGCCTGCGCGTCCTGTCCGGCCTGCGCGTCCTGTCCGGCCTGCGCGTCCTGTCCGGCCTCCTTCCAGGCCTCTGATTGGACGTCCTCGCCCTGCTCAGCCTGCACGTCCTCGTCCTGTCCGGCCACTTTCTAGGCTGATGGCGGACTGTCATCACCGTCGTGGACGGCCCCCTGACCTGCTCCGTCGCCGCCGGTGCCTCCCGCCCGGCCGGCCCCCTGACCTGTTTTCTGGGCTCTTGGGCCATCGGCCTCCGGACCTCCTTCGCCTGGCTCGCCGCCGCTGCCCTCTGCGTGGCCGGCCTCCGGACCTTCTTCGCTTGCCTCGCCGCCGTTGCTTTTCGCACGGCCGGCCTCCTGAACTTTTTTCTGGACTCTTGGGCCGTCGGCCTCCGGGCCGGCCCCCTGAACCTTTTCGAGGCTGTTGCCTGGGCCTCTGCGCCTTTCGTGGGCCCTTTTGTTTTTCTTTTGGACTGTTCCTGGGCCTCCGTGCTGTTGTTTTGTTCTGTTTTGGACTTTGTTCCCTGTGTTTTGGTTTCGGTCCCTCCGTCTGGTTCCCCCGCCGCCCACCCTGGTTGGGTTGGTTTTTTTTTTTTTTTGGTTTTTTTTTGTTTTGGTGTTTCGGTTTGGGCTGTCTGGGAGCCAGCCCTTCAGGGGAGGGTACTGTTAGGATGCCTGGGTCGTTGACCCAGGGCTTTTGAGTTTATTGTATTATTTATCATTTCTAGTCTTTGGGTTTAGAGTTCTGTCTTATGGTTTATGTCTCTGTGTTCTATAGTTGCTCTCTCCCTGTCGGCTGTATCCCCTTGTTTAGTTCAAGGTCTCTGTGTCATGTTTCCTGTTTTACTTTGAAAGTCCGTGTTTCATGTTAGTGTATCTGGTTTTGCTTTCCTTGTCTCGTTAGTCCTGATTTGCCCCAGCTGTGTTTCCCTCCTGTTGCCCATTCCTGATTGCTCCTCTATGTATTTAAGCCCTGTGTTTCAGTTTGTCATTGTCGCGATCTACCCTTAACTTGCTGTGTGTTTTGTCTACGTAAGTGTATTTTGTATTCTTAGTTTTGTTACACTTTTGGGTTCAGCATTAAAGCTGTTTTGAGTTCACGTCTGTCTCCGTAGTCTGCACTTTGGGTCCTCTTCCTGTCTGCACACAGCCTACACTTAACATGTTACTCACAGTTAAATTAGGAGGGGACGGCAGTAGAAACTCCGGACCTGTGACATCATCACGTACGCAGGTGTTCCAATTGTACATATCGCGAGTCCGTACTCCCGTGCGTTCTCGGCGAGTACGTACTCACCGAGAACGCAAGTACGTACTCGCGATATTAGAGACATTTTGAGGAGGTAATTTAGCCATTCAAATGACCAAATTACCAAGGACACATCTAAAACCTGCAGGACATCGGCCCTCGAGGCCTGGAGTTAGACACCTGTGATGTAAGGGATCCTCTTCTAGCAGGTTCTGGTGGGGGAACTTCACCTTCCTTCCTTTGCCTATTCATCCTCCATCGACCTGTATCCATGCTCTTGGCACAAAATGGCTGGTGATGGCCTACACACTGTGAATTTCCTGTGACAAGACACGCTTAATATAGCAGAGTGTATAGAGGAGGAATGATTGCATATGCATGCCTGCCATTTCTCTGCTGCTCACCAAGCCTTCTTTGATTCCTTAAAGGCAAAGCAGGAGACTGGGGCTTGTTGGGGAATGTCATTACTCTTTTCCATCAGTGCATGGCCTATAGTAGGCCTTGTATGGTAGCCATCTCCCTTTCACTCTTACTACAACAGCAGCCGGAATTGGGCAAAATAAATGAACTGTTGAAGCATAAACAGCAACAGCTTGAGCAGCTCACACACAGAGTGGCCACTTTGCAGATTTCTCAGGTGTGCCAAAATGTATTATTTTACTGACACCTATAATAACATTGCAGGCCTTCCTCATTCCCCTCATCAGTTGGAAAATTGAAAACCAAGTAAAACTGGCTAGCTATCACTTACACAGTTAAAATAAATACAGCCTCCATCACCACTAAGTGTCAGATAATGATGGTGATGATGATAATGGTACTGATCACTACAGAAGTAATGTTTATATCATTTGTTTCCTTTCTAAGTTTCTACAGAGTATTGTGCAACTCCACTTCACTCACTGGGTGCTGTAATGTATGCATTAAGGCGTGTTGTATCACTTCCTGTTGCTTTTCTGTTGCAACTCACAGTGCTGTCGTCTGCTTCTATTGAACCAACAGCTGTTATTTCTATTGTCAAAATGATCATATAAACTAAACATCTGAGTGTAAAACCAAAGGCTGAAATGAGATACAGCATGCACCTTTAAGTCTTCTTCACTGTCTGACATTTATTTCAGTCCTTCCCCCACAGTATTTATGCAGGAAGATGAGCTGCTGCTAGAAACCACAAAGTAGAAACCACAAAACACTCACTGGGGGTAATATGCTGTTTCAGCTTTGTTAAATAATTAGAGAACCCCACTCCTTTTCTCAGTGAGCCTCAATTTGACTTAGTTTTTTTTTTTTTTTTTTTAATTGTTTTATCCCACCACTTCCACCATGTTCTGCCCAAGCGGGGAACAATTCAAAGGTCATGACCATAATATTCAAAGAATGTGACAACATCTCACACTCTGAATGTAAGGCGTGAGTCAGCAGAGATATCAGCATATCAACCCTGAAATACTGTTCACAAAAAAACAAAGATAAAATCAGTGAACACTACACATTTAAAGGCTAACTCGCAAAAATGATCATCTGTTTAACTCTGTGTGTAAAGATGGATTTTAGAAATACATGTTAAAACTTAAATTTTTTAAAACATGTTTAGTACCATCTAGTGCCAGTACAGAATGTGATGTCACCAGGTTGGTTGGTTGGTTGTGGCTAACAAACTTACACTAGTTTATGTTAGGCAACTAATTATATCATGTGCAAAGAAAAGGCTGATATGCAATAGACAAACAATGAAGAACCACTGACTGCTTAAGAAACAGACAGTGAAAGTAGACGGCTTATTCTTGATTTCTTGATTAACATAAAGCTCATTGTTGCACTCAGGGACAGAACAAAAACCTCTCAGACTCATTTTTAGTTTCAGCGTCCTTGTTTTCCAATGAGTTATTGGTTCTGTCATTAGTTACATTACTTTATGTTAGCGAAGTATATTTGCCCCAACCAACCAACCAACCAACCTGGTGATGTCACACTACACTGGCAAAAGATGGTGCTCCAAAATCTTTAAAACCAGCTTTACAGACAGAGTAAAACCTATGACACTTTATGAGAGCAGGCCTCAATGGTGTAAATTAGCCTTGGGGTTTTTTCTCTATTTTTGTTGGGCCTTTGCCCTGGAATACAAAGCACCTTCAAGCTTATGATTTGGCACTATAGAAATAATACTGAACTGAATAAAATGAATTAAAAGTAATTTAAAACAGATTTTCAGAAATACTAAAATACTTTACAACAGTGCATATTTTGCATGAATTTGAGGAAAAACTGTTTAGGCTGCATCCACATGTACATGGGTATTTTTGAAAACACAGCTTTTTTCTATGCCTTTCATCCACATGTAAATGGCGTTTTGAGTCACTGAAAACTGATATTTTTAAAAACTGCTGCCATGGTGGAGATTTTTGAAAACTCAATTTCTGCGTAGGTATGGACGAGGAACACGGAGATTTACTCACGCAACGTCAAAGGTTTGCGCCATTTTTGACATCACGCTGTGCACAGTGTTGCCAAATCCTCAGTAAGGTAAATCGCTATTGGATGTCCTAAACGTTGCTAGAAGCAGCTAAATGACGTCATCCTCTGGCCAACATTTCTACACAGTTAGGATTTGGTATGTTCTTAACAGCGTTTGACTTCGATTTTTGCATTTACTTGTGGACGGAGATATTTTTTCAATACTGCACATGTGGACAGGACTTTTTTTTTTTTTTTAAATGAAAACACCCATTTACAGTGGCTTGCAAAAGTATTCGGCCCCCTTGAACTCGTCCACATTTTGTCACATTACAGCCACAAACATGAATCAATTTTATTGGAATTCCACATGAAAGACCAATACAAAGTGGTGTACACGTGAGAAGTGGAACGAAAATCATACATGATTCCAAACATTTTTTACAAATAAATAACTGCAAAGTGGGGTGTGCGTAATTATTCAGCCCCCTGAGTCAATACTTTTAGAACCACCTTTTGCTGCAGTTACAGCTGCCAGTCTTTTAGGGTATGTCTCTACCAGCTTTGCACATCTAGAGACTGAAATCTTTGCCCATTCCTCTTTGTAAAACAGCTCCAGCTCAGTCAGATTAGATGGACAGCGTTTGTGAACAGCAGTTTTCAGATCTTGCCACAGATTCTCGATTGGATTTAGATCTGGACTTTGACTGGGCCATTCTAACACATGGATATGTTTTGTTTTAAACCATTCCATTGTTGCCCTGGCTTTAGGTTTAGGGTCGTTGTCCTGCTGGAAGGTGAACCTCCGCCCCAGTCTCAAGTCTTTTGCAGACTCCAAGAGGTTTTCTTCCAAGATTGTCCTGTATTTGGCTCCATCCATCTTCCCATCAACTCTGACCAGCTTCCCTGTCCCTGCTGAAGAGAAGCACCCCAGAGCATGATGCTGCCACCACCATATTTGACAGTGGGGATGGTGTGTTCAGAGTGATGTGCAGTGTTAGTTTTCCGCCACACATAGCGTTTTGCATTTTGGCCAAAAGTTCCATTTTGGTCTCATCTGACCAGAGCACCTTCTTCCACATGTTTGCTGTGTCCCCCACATGGCTTGTGGCAAACTGCAAACGGGACTTCTTATGGTTTTCTGTTAACAATGGCTTTCTTCTTGCCACTCTTCCATAGAGGCCAACTTTGTGCAGTGCACGACTAATAGTTGTCCTATGGACAGATTCCCCCACCTGAGCTGTAGATCTCTGCAACTCGTCCAGAGTCACCATGGGCCTCTTGGCTGCATTTCTGATCAGCGCTCTCCTTGTTCGGCCTGTGAGTTTAGGTGGACGGCCTTGTCTTGGTAGGTTTACAGTTGTGCCATACTCCTTCCATTTCTGAATGATGGCTTGAACATTGCTTTAAATTTCTCAATAACTTTATCCCTGACCTGTCTGGTGTGTTCTTTGGACTTCATGGTGTTGTTGCTCCCAATATTCTCTTAGACAACCTCTGAGGCCGTCACAGAGCAGCTGTATTTGTACTGACATTAGATTACACACAGGTGCACTCTAATTAGTCATTAGCACTCATCAGGCAATATCTATGGGCAACTGACTGCACTCAGACCAAAGGGGGCTGAATAATTACGCACACCCCACTTTGCAGTTATTTATTTGTACAAAATGTTTGGAATCATGCGTGATTTTCGTTCCACTTCTCACGTGTACACCACTTTGTATTGGTCTTTCACCTGGAATTCCAATAAAATTGATTCATGTTTGTGGCTGTAATGTGACAAAATGTGGGAAAGTTCAAGGGGAGGGCAAATACTTTTGCAAGCCACTGTACGTGTGGACTTTGGCATAATCTATTCTAGCTAAAACAGCCATTGTACTAATAGCTAGAAGATAGAAACATAAACATTAATGCTGTCTTTGTAGGTGTCTGTTTGTGTCGTGTTCAGCCTCTCTGAGCTGAGCAGAAACTCTTGTTGTTCATGAGGACTTTATGACTTTATGATCCATGACACTGGTTCATTGGTCTCATCTGACTCGTAAACAAAAGCAAATCCATACGTTTTGGAAAATGTTGAACTTTTCCTTACAGCTCACTGGTTTGACTCGTTGCTGTTGATTGGAGGATGCTAAGCTGTTGCTCAGTGTTTTCATTCTCCTTCTTTGGTTGTTGAATATTGACCTGTGCTCTCAGCGATTCTGTCTTCTGGCTCAACTGGGCCCGAAAAGCCTTACAGAGGAAAAAGTAAACAACAGGGTCCAGGCAGATGTTAAAAACTGACACTAAGTTAGCCACCTCCTTCAAGTAGTATAGCACCTGACCAACAAAGCCCTTGCTGCATAGAAAAGTAAAAGGAAGTCGAACCAGGTGATGGGGAACAAAACAAACACAGAAGATGCTGACCAGCACCAACATGTTCCTGCGAGACTTCAGGAGCTTCTCGCAGCCAGAGGAGGCCAGCTGCCTCTGCTGTGCCTGCAACACCCTGTGGGAGATGCTGTAGTAGAAGACGACCAGGGATATGAAGACCAACAGGAAGATGATAATACAGCCAGCATGGAGTGTTTTGTGGAGCACACTGCCTAATTCACTAAAGAAGACACTGCAGCAACCAGGACCTGCAGATACAAGTGGCTGAGTGATCAAAAGCAGGATGTTGTAGATAACTGTGGGAGCCAGCAGAATCAACCAGGTGATTAGGGAAATCTTGCGGGCTGCTTGTATTGTTTGGAGGAAGTGAATCCTAGAAGGATGGACAATCTTCAGATACCTGAGGAAAGAAGAGAAAGAAAGCAGTACTTCACTAAGCAGTAATAGTTCTGCTAAATCTACAAAAGTCATTGAGACTAAAAGTCACCGGCATTCTTTATTCAGGAGTGCAGGATTTGTAGTCGACCCATTAATATAGTTTTGAAATTGACATCAATTGCATTCGGAAATCTGTTTAGGTTCCTTACCTGTTAACAGCGATGTACCCCATGAATATGATGCTGGCATACATGTTGAGGAAGATGGCAGAAGCTCCAAAGCTGCTGTAAAGTCTCTGAATGGGAACAGAGCTGCTGGCATAGTGGACGATACGGAGCGGTAGAAAGAGGCAGAGCAGGAAGTCAGCAGCTGTCAGGTTCTTCAGGTAGACCATTAAGCTACTAGATGCTTGCTGTTGAAAGTAAAACTTCATGATGAAGCAATTGAGAAGTAAACCCACCTAAGCAGGACATAGACAATGGAAGAAACATTACCTTGGTACATGCAGTGTAATCCTTAAACCAATTTCTAACAGAGCATAATATGAAGATTTGAAACTTACCAGAAAGAGAATGCTGTAGACCAGTATAAAGAAAGTGCTGACTGATGTAGCGATCATAACACAGGTCTGGTTTGAAGTGATGTTGTTTGAGTCGGCCATGTTTCTGAAGGTAAAAAAAAACAAAAACAAATTCGAAGTTAGCTTTATTGTCAAAGACCATATGTACAGTCATACACAGGAATTTGAAATTGCAATGCTCCCATGGCCCTCGGTGTACACTAAAACAATAGGAAGATAAAAAGATTCAGATTAAATAGGAGTCTTAAATGCACCACCTTCATTAAGATACTTCATAATTTCTTTGTTTGTTTTGTTAAATCAGAGTTAAACCAATGTTATTAAATTCTGATAAGTGCTAAAATCCACCATATTTTGTCTTTTAAAACAGCAATTTCCCTTCTGGTGGAGTTTACTGACAGTTTACCTAAATTCAATTCAATGCACAGCAGTTATATTGTTCTTTACATGATGAACAAGCCTTAAAGGCAAAATTAACGCAAATGCAAATATTGGAAATTGCTAGTGACATCACCTGTTATGCAAACTCTATTTGTGGAAAGAAAACAACATCAATCAAATGTAATTAAAATCTCATTAATGGTAGCAGTCTTTTAATATGATTTGGTCAACCACTGCCTCCAGTGCTGTTGAGCAACAGGGTGCTTGGTGGAAACTGTGGGGCAAAGACAAAGGGAAAGCAGGGAGGACATATGTTAGGAGGCAGCAGGAGAGAAGGAAAGGCAGGAGTGAGGAGGTGAAAGTACAGACATTAAATATGGGGGTATTACTGGTAAGTGGAGAGAGCTGGCTGTTATGATGGAGAGAAAAGGTTGATTTACACGAATGATTTTTATCAAGATTTGTGTATAAATGGTGTCAGCCAGTAGCCTTTGAACAGGTGAGACTAAAGTGTAAATGTGTGCCAATAATCTACAGCAGCACAGTTAGTAAAAAACAAACACAAATATCAGCACTAACATCTTGTACCCGTTACCGAGTACAATCATTTCTCTATAGTAATGCAAGACTCATATAATCATACAGAAATGCTTGCCTCAAATTATTGCTGCTAGAAGTGGTTCTATCAGCTATTAAATCACAGGGTGTACTGGCTGTAAACCCACTCTGTCTATTAATCACACTTTCAGTCTTTTACTTTTGTCTCCAGTACCACTGTGAGAAACCTTAGAGTCACTTATGACCAGCAAATGTCCTTTAATTTGGATGCAGAACAAATTTTTTCATCCAATGAGAGTTCATGCACTTGCTACTTACGAGCAAACTTTCACACTGGGTTAAATCTCCATTCTTTACATTGAAAAGTGAGAAAACCTTGAAGACTTTACAAGGAAGTGTAAACACAAGTTACATCAAAATATTTATGTTGATGGTCAAAAAAATAAATAAAGAGAATAGTGGATGTTGAGTATTTCTGTGTTATCCCAGATCGTTCATAATACTGCACCTGCACTGTTAAAAGCAAAGCTTTGAGGTTTACTACTCAGATAACCTCACATACATTTTTTTAGTCACAGCAGAAAAATGAAGTGGGATTATTATGGTATTGAATATCTAGCACTGGCTATAACGATGTACCAATCACAGTTTGTCCATTATTAACCGCGTGTTTGAGTAAAAAGTTCTTCATCAGTGCAGCTGGCACAAAGACACCCAGGGTGTAGACAGATTAGCCTTCTGAACAGAAGAAAGGACAGCTAAGTATTTTTGTTCCCTATGTAATGACTGATTCCAAATCTTCTTATTTATTTAGTTTTATATTAGTAGAAATACAGCAGATTTGAGAATGAGAGACAAACAGGACTCTCCCCGGGTTAGAAGCCGCCTGTAAGCAGGAAAGGTTACTTTGGTTGTTCTCGGACGTAATGATGTCACTACAGATAAGAAAACACGTGGTTGCTGCACTTCTTCTTTGAACTCCGACTTACTTCCTGTTTGCTGCGAGTGAAATGGGTACACAGAAAATGCAGACACGTCATGTGATTAAAGCTGCTATACACGTATCATCACGTTCAATCACAAAGTCGGCTGCCACAGACCATTTTTATCTCTTTATTTTTCCTGACTGATATTTCACTGTTTTTACTTTTTGCTAGTGTCCGTATCACTACAGCTATCATGAGGCAGTACCTGCAGCTGATACAGGTTGTGTGTTTTCTTCATAGACACAAGCACACTCTCTTACAGTGTCAGTGTCTGTGGTGATTAGGTTGGTTAACTACTCGGATAAATCCACATGCAGTATTTGTAAGAAAAGAGCTCTTATTTGAATGATATGACTGAATATAATGGTGCGGTAATCATGCACAATATTTTTCATCGTTGTACTTGGCTTAGTCAGTAACAGATTTATAAACGTATAATCAGATAAGCTTCTTGAATTTGGCAGACGCTAGCTGAGTATTTTGGTTTCCTAAGTTGGGAGTAATTTAAAAATGGTCTTATTCATTCATGCTTTTATCGGTAGAAGTTAAAATGAATCTGAGGGTGAGAAACTAACAGGACTCACCTCTGTTTCTGCAGCTTTCTGTGTGGACGAATAGTTGCTTTGGTTGTTCTAAGATGGAATGGTGTCAGTGTAAATCAGGAAACACACAACTGCTACACTTCTTGCTACATTACACTTGTTTCCTGTTTGTTACCACTGACTTATTGTTCTTTGGTTTTTAGTGTCCTTATCACTACATCTAGCAGGAGACAGTACCTGCAGCCAATGCAGGTTGCATGTTCTCTTCACAAATAAGACCAGAAAAACCAATGTCACGGACCCCGAGTGTTCATTAACAATACAAATATATGTTGAACTATGCCAGTCTCTGCCACAGGTCACTCTGGACACTTTTGGGTCCCATGCTTATTATTCACTCCTTTGTCATTTGAAATTTGGACATTCCCTCTTTCAAATCAAATCACTTTCATTGTCACATCACGTGTGCTGGTACACTGGTACATCACATGTGAGTGAAATTCTTGTGTGCGAGCATCACAAGCCAAACGTGGTGTGCAAAATACAAGAAACATAAGAAACAAAACAAAATATAACAATAAAGATATGTACAAATATAAGAATGTATGCACATTACTAAATATGGATACCATGTATATATACATATTTACATTTGTGTGTATATTCATATATATAACATATACAGAAGTCAGCAGATGGATATTGTGTAAAAATGGCATTTATATACAATATGGAGTGCATAAAGTGCTGAAGTTTCGATAAGTGACAGTGATGTGTCTGTGAAGTGTTCAGCAGTCTGATGGCCTGATGGAAAAAGCTGTCCCTCAGTCTGCTGGTTCAGGACCAGAAACCTCCTGCCTGACAAAAGTAGTTTGAACAGTTTGTGACTGGAGTCCTTGATGATCCTCCCCGCTATCCTCAGGCACCGCTTCCTGTAGATTTCCTGGAAGGAAGGAAGCTCACCTCCAATTATCCTTTCAGAACACCGCACCACTCCCTGGAGAGTTTTGCGGTTGTAGGCGGTGCTGTTGCCGTACCACGTGGTGATGCAGTAGTGTTCTTCTTTCTGTCTTATCAACTTTTCTCGACATCTTTATTTATGAAATCAGACATCTGTAGTTATGCAAGTAGAGAAAAAAGTATAATAGAAAAATAGATTGAAGAAATTAGATTTTTCCTATAATCAAAAGAATTAAGACATTATCTATGTTTTAATTTGTATCATGTCATGTAACATTTCCTGGTGAAAAGTTCCTGAAAGATGGACAACCTTCAGATACCCGAACAGAGAAGAGAAAAGAGGCAGTAGATAACTTCCTTAATCAGTCACTGTGTCGCTAAATCCACAGAAGACATTAGCCCAGTCATCAGTAAATAGAGAAGTTCATGGTTTGATCAGCATGAACTTCTCATGAACCGTGTGAAAACATTAAAAGTTTTGTACCTGTTGGCAGTGATGTACTCCATTAAGAGAAGCATGCATGCATGATGAGGGGCAGGGAAGAAGCGCCAAAGCTGCAGTAGAGCTTTGGAAAAATAAATGACTTGCTGACATAGTGGGTGATGCAGAGAAGTGCAGCTGTCAGGTTCTTCAGACAGGCCTTTTAGTTGCTGGATGCCTGCTGCTTAGCTCGACAAAAGTAACGTTTCATAATGAAGCTGTTCAGGGGTAAACATGAAGAGGACACAAAGCAGGATAAGCAAAGGAAATTAATAATTAGGATGTCTTGTAAATGCCTCCTAAGTGAAGGCGCCCAGACAGAACTCTGAAATGCTGATGAAACTATATGTTTTATGCAAAGTGTGTACCCACCCAAGGACGTCAGATGGAATAAGGTAACAGCTAAATCTGGTGCAAGGCATGTTTTCTCTGACAAAGTATACATCTAAAATTTAAAAACTAAAATGTCTAACAGAGTCAAAAAAGCTAGATCCTCATATTCTACTGCCTCATGTTGGAGCCAGTTTTACATTTCACATTCTCGTGTACAAAGCCTTTCACGGTTATCGGTCCAGTAAAAATACGTTGCCTTTATTTTTATTGTTTATTATATTGTCTGCTCATTCTGCACTCCTGTTTCCTTTATCCCCCCCAACCAGTCACGGCAGATGACTGCCCCTCCCTGATTGTAGTTCTGATGTAGGTTTCTTCCTTCCCACTGTCAGCTAATGCTGCTCAGAGAGAATCACTGTGGGTCTCTCTGTAATAATTTAGGGTTTTTCATCTCATAATGTAATGCCCCTCAAGAGTAATAGCTATGTTGCTGTGAGTATGCACTAAATACATTTAACTTTGATTTTTAGATCAAAAACAGAAAAAAGTTCTATTTACTGAATTTACAGTGCTGAATATAAAGATATGCAAATAAAGGTTTTTTCACTCTATCATCAGCGCAGACATGATGCCCTAAGCCTTGACAGAAGTCAGCTGTGGGAACAACAAACCAGAAAATGTCTTCCTCTTCGTTTCACAGTTGGTTTGAGGTTAATCTGCTGAAAATCAGCCAAGCATATTCACTATTACTATGATTTTTTTTAAGTATTAGCACAGTGGATGACTTTACATGAATAAACTGAACCAGTCTGTAGTCTGTGTTGAATGTGTGAACACTGATGCTTGAGCAATAAATGAATAAGTATCAAGTGGAGGTTTTCTACCATTCAGCACTAATTTGTCACGACATGAAAGAAATCTTGTGATTTAAAGACTTCAGGGTGATTCCCTTTGGACAACATGTGGTGAACGTGCAGGGATAAAATGGTAAGAAAACCTGGGGCTGAATGAGGCTCGAGCGGGTTGTTTATTTAAAATGGTTGACTGCTCTCCAGCTGCGTCTCTAAAGCAACAGAGCATCTGAACACCAGTGAGTGTTTTGTGGTTTCTTCTCTGACTCCTATTAGCAGCTCATCTTTCTGTATAAATGCTGGGGGGGAAGTGCTGAAAAACACAGCAGACACGCAGATTTAAATGAGGCTGCTCTCTCGTCTGTCTAACGTTCTGTTCGAGACCCAAATGTGCGGTTTATATTTTCACTTTGACAGCAGAAACAGCAGCTGTTAAGTGGTGCGGTAAAAGAAGAAGACAATACTGTGTGTTACAACAGGAAACAGAACAGGAAGTGATTCAGTACACCTTACCATGTACATGAGTGCGAACCAAGAGACAAGACATATAAGGAGAAAAGATGACTTTAAAAAACTGAGAAAATATGTCGGAAGTGAGAATGAAAAGTTCTTCTGTCAGCTGACGTTCACTACCGATCGATGTATTTATTTTAACAAAGTTAGTTAATGATTCCTCTTTCCAATAAAAATCTACATTACTAAATTAACCCCCCCAACCACCACCACCAAAAATAAAGAAAACAAACAAGGAAACAAAAAAGAGGAAGAAGAAGAAAATAAACAGAGCAAACCTGGGCAGGATAAAACTATTGTCCTTTGCTCGATACAAGTGAGCTCCTTATGTGCAATCCATCTTCTTCTTTCCTTCCTTCCTTCCTTCCTTCCTTCCTCCCTTCCTTCCTGTCTTCCTTCCTTCCTTCCTTCGAAAATATTTTTGTTCATTCTTTCGTTGTTTTCTTACTTGGTGCCTTCAGTTTCCTCTTTCTCGTCCCATATCACTCCATAGAATTGCACAAAAACCCACACGAGTTAACTTCCTCTAACATAAAATTCTACATAGCTGAGCTACAGTGAAGTCTGCACTCCCACAGAGTGTGGTTTGCCTCTCTCTCTCACACACACACACACACACACATCAAAAATAAACCCACGTAGTGTGTGTGTGGGGGTAGATTGCCTCAGATACTGCCCTGTGTGCCACAGTTTGTAACTGAATCTGACGCGTCTGCTTACCGTGAATCATATTGAAGGATCCCAGACAAACTGAAAAAGCTTCTAGAAAACACTCTGAAGCGTTCGTGATCTTAGTGAGGAGGAGGGTGCTGTGGGTCAGAGGTGTGTGACAGTTTTGGATGTTCTGCGTCGTAGTTTGTGTCCGTGAGCTCTGGTTTTACATTTTGGTTGTTCTAATGACGACCGTCAGTTCTGTAATCTGTAATTGTCATAATTTGTGTGAGTGGAAATTTTAGCTCTCAGTATTTTGCCTTCTACTCCTCCCTCTGCCTCGTATCACTGTTACTTCCTGTTCCACCGTCACTGTCACGTCGTCGTTGAATCTTCTTGTGTCTGTATTTAGTATTTGCATTTTCTCTATTTCCTTTTTTACTTGTTTGGTGTGCTTTCATGCCCTGCGTTATTTTTTGTCCTGTACCGTGTGATTGTTGCGATTTTTCACCTTCGTTCACTTCATTGCACCTTCATCTCATTTCTAATCAGTCGTCAGTGTACAAATAGTCCTGCCTCTCGCTTCATGTCCTATGATTCTCAATGTAATGTTGGAGTCTTATCTTGAGGACTTTCTCAACCAACCTATAAACAACTTGCTCTTTTTTGACATCATCATTATTTGTGCCCTGTATGTAATAACGGAGGATTCATAATAACAACAATAATATTAATAACATATCCAGACATCATCCGTGACACTAAAAGGACAGTTGGTTATAAACTTAAGAAATCAACCCAGGGTTTACTAAAATAGCCACGAGTGCATTCACGTATGTGATCGATAACAAACATGGATGGGCTAACAGCAGCAGAGCGACAGATCTCACAAAGGAAAATAAAACTATAATATTAGAAGAACATGTTGAGTTTACAGCAGGCTAAAGTAGAATACAGTTGTTTCTATATTTCTGACTGATACCCATAAGATAAACTTTGAAACCCTTTTTCTGTCTGTGCTGATCTTCCGGGAACGATGACGCCTCAAACAACAAAAAGCTGCAACTGTACCTGCTGCCTGTTTTAGAAGGCGGCTCAGTGTGGATGGTTCTTGTGAATACACTGATTACTGTGCAATTGAAATGACACTGAATTAAAATGAAACTTGCACTGCATGGTTATGGACCTGCTTGGAGACATTTTTTCAAACAGAATAACACGTTTTCTCTTTTATTAATGATCCAGCTTTACAGCAAATATTAGAATCAAGCTGTTCACGCTCAGTCTCTCCTCCTGCTCTGCTTCAGTGAAAGGAATATTTGGTGTCATCTGTTTGTGAGCTAAAAAAAAAGGGTTATTCAGAAAATAAACCCCTCCCCTTTCACGTCTCCCTGAGTGCGTGATGTGTGCTTCAGTACTTCCCCCTCAGCGTTTACAGACAAAGAAAGGCTGCTGATGCAAACTGTTAATAAGATTCAGTGTTGAAACCACAACACACTGATGAGTTTTAACATGTCATTTCACTTCACAGACACACCGGAACATGCTTGGATGATCACATTTTCTAAATCATCTGTTTTTGACGAACGCACTGCCCGAGCCTCATTCTGACCAATGATATGTCTGTGTTGTCTGTGCAAACATTTTGTCACTGCTGTTTGCTGTGAAGACAAACAGGAAGCAGAGGAAAGCCTGCAGGTTAGCAGAGTCATCACTGTGTTGTCTGATCTACAGCGATACGGCTGTGGATGGCTTCAGAGGCATACATCGAAGACAGGTGAGTCCTGCTGGGTTTTAATCTTAACTTTTTTTCTTTTTTTTTACTTCTGCTGATTTCATGCTGTACTCTCAAAAAAGGGAGGCTTCAGTAGTTCCTAACATTGGACACAAAGCACCACACTTCAGCTGTATTACAAATTAATAAAATGCATTTGTTGGACAGTATACAATAGATACTGAGCACAAAAGCTTTAAGGTAGTTGATCTCAAGGTGCTTTATGTTAAAACATACAAACACTACAATGTTAAGAAAAAAAACAGCCATCTGCTTGTGTACTGATGTCATGAGAGAAAGCATGCCTTGTAACAGATTTAGCTTCTGGCTAATTTCCATCTGCTGCTACACATCAAATATATTACAGAATAATAATCAAATATGGATACAAAGCCTAAAAACTCCAGAGTTGGACCTACTGCCGCAGTCCAAGCCACCAACTTCATTGGCTGAATATTCTTGGTGATAAACCGCCTAAAAAATATAAATTAACACAATATTTCAGTCTGTGTTCTTGCAGACACAGTGCAAATACAGCCAGTGCAAAATAGGAGCGAGAGGGGTTTTTTTTTTAGGCTTTTATGTTTACAAAGATCACAAAACAAGAATCCAGAAATGAAAATGTAAAAGAAACAAGAGGAAGAGGAGCAAAGACAATGATCAGCAGAATCAGCGGAGCAGGAATGTGTGATTCACTAGCTGATTGGAAGACGTGGGTAGAAAGTGAAAACTGAAAAGAAAGATGTTCAAAAAAAAAGTATGAGAAATGAAGCATACCCTCCAAAAAAATAAGCTTCAAACTGTTTTTGTGGTATTTGATTGTAGGAAGGAATCGGCAGAATAATACTTTCACTTTTGACACTTAATTAATTTACTTATACCAATTTTATTTAACAGTACTTGCACATATAGAATACACATAGCTTCCCTTACCACTCATTGCCAGGCAGTCGTAACGCTCACAACAGAAGAATTTTTTAAAATATGTTTTCTTTCTAAATCTCTCACCTAGTCACTTGGTGCTAATTTGGCCTTGGTGCTCAGGCATGTGTGGTAAGGTGTATTGCATCACTTCCTGTTGTAGTTCCTGCTGTAATGCACATGGATGTCTTCTATTTTATTGAGCAAACAACAGCTGATCCTTCTGTTGTTAAAAAATGAGTATATAAAGAACACACTCATCTTTAAGCACACTTTAGCATTTTATGTGTGTTTCAATTTCATTTCAGTTTTATTTGCACCAAATCCCAACAATAGTTGGCTCAGGGCGTTTATCTTCACACTTCCCTCTTTTACACAGGGCAGAGCTGCAGACATTATAAATACGTTTATAAGATTCAGAGAATCAGTCAAAGGCTTTAGTTACCCAGCTGGAGACGTTTAAGTGATTCATCTGTTTTCATCACCTTCAGTCTGACACAGAATTTTGTACTCTTTTACATCAGCACCTCTGTCACGTTCTACCCAAAGTTAATCATCCTAAATTTTTACCGAGTAAACATGACTTATGTTATACATTTGAACTATATGAGCCTTTGGATGCAGATTTCCTTTCACTAAGACACTCCAGCACAGCTCTGTCACATCGCTGATTCATGAGTCAGTACAACAGTGCTGAATCTACACCTCTTCATTTAATCATTAGCAACTACTAATCTCTGGCTCTCTTCCACAGCATGTCTTTTACCCTGTCTTCAGTTTGCCTTACAATATAAAGCCCCTGAGGTGTTGTGATTAGTGCTTTATAAATAAAACTGAAATAAAGTACATTTGAATTTGATTGTCTTCAATCAAATTTCATTAATGGAAAACATGGCGAAGCAGTTTTTTAAACTTATTTTAAACTTTATTCAATAATTTATTGGTGGTTTGAATGAGAAAAGTTATAGTTTCTTTTTGTGTGACAGCAGCAGGAGAGTGTCTCACAAACTGAGAAGGTAACAACTGAGAAGCAGAAAGAATCATTTTAATTTGTGAAAATGTTGAAATCATTTTTCAGGCATATTAACAACATGAATTGTTGGAATGAATGTGACCACTTGTTCAGTTTATTTAAATCAGACACTGTAACTTGCAAACTCTTGTAAACATTATCTTTTTTGTCCTACTATTTTAGATTTTTTACATTATATTTTTAATTGGAGAGGATTTATCTCAATTGGGATCAAAGGAGCTTGGAAAGAAAAGCGTCCGGACTTCGTTAAGTTGCTAAAAGATGTTTCACCTCTCATCAGAGAAGCTTCTTCAGTTCAAGTGTCCAATGGTGGAGAGTCCCAGATTTAATCCCTGTGGGAGTATCTGGTATCATTTGACCCTAGAACTGAAGAAGCTTCTCAGATGAGAGGTGAAACGTCTTTAAGCAACTTAACGAAGTCCGGACGCTTTTCTTTCCAAGCTCCTTAGACTATGATGACCTGGATGACTGAGAACCTTCACAGACTTAATCGGGATCCATGGCCTGGTTTCAAGCAAATCTGTGCATTTTAAACTGTTTAAATCTTTCTTACAGCTCACTGGTTTGACTTGCTGCTGTTGTAACAACTGTCTGCTGCTCCTCACTCCACTCACTCCCCTTGTTTGGTTGTCGGCTCTTGGTCTTCTTGGATGGAATCTTCAGATTCACCTGAGCTCGGACACTCTTACAAAGGAAAAAGTAAACAAGAGGGTCCAGGCAGACATTAAAAACTGACAGTATTGTGGTTGCATCCTTTAAATAGTAGAACACCTGATGCACAGATCTGCCGCCCAACTTAAATGCCAAGGGAAGCCGAACCAAGTAATACGGGATGAAGCAAACACAGAAAATGCTGACCAGCACCAATATGTTCCTGCGAGACTTCACAAGCTTCTCAGAGTGGCGGGAGGCCAGCTGCTTCTTCTGTTCCTGCAACACCCTGCGGGAGGTGCTGTAGTAGAAGAAGACCAGGGATATGAGGACCAACAGGAAGAGTATGAAAGAGCAGGCCTGGAAGATTTTGTAGATCAGTTTAATTGATGCACTAATGAGGGCTTCACAGCAACCAGGGTCAGAGGTCAGAGGTTGTTGAGTAATGAAAAATAGTATGGTATAGGTGATTATTGGAGCCAGGACACTAAACCAGGTGATCATGGAGATGATGTATGCAGCTCGTACTGTCTGGAGGAAGTGAGGCCCTGAAGAATGGACCACCTTCAGATACCTGGAGAGAGAAGAGAAAGGAGGCAGTAGACAAACTCACTAATCTGTCGCAATGCAGAAGTCACTATTACAATAAATGATAAATTATTAGTTCCTTACCTGTTAGCAGCGATGTATCCCATGAACAGGATACTGGCTTGCATGTTGAGGAAGAAGGCAGAAGTTCCAAAGCTACAGTAGAGCCTCCGAATGATGAGAGAGCTGCTGGCGTACTTGGTGATGCGGAGTGGCAGACAGAGGCAGAGCAGGAAGTCAGCAGCTGTCAGGTTCTTCAGGTAGACCATCAAGCTGCTTGATGCCTGCTGCCGAGCTTGACAACAGTAAAACCGCACGATGATGCCATTGAGAAATAAACCCACCTTAAGAGGACACAGAAGGGATTGAGAGAACAGGACTTCAGTAATAAGTACATTTCAAACAGAGCGTAATCTTAAATTTTGAAACTTACCAGAAACAGCAGACTGTAGGCAACCATAAAGACAGGGCTGACTGATGGGACAGCCAGATCACAGGTCTGATTGTAAGATGAAGTTATGTTTGTTGGGTCAGCCATGTTTCTGGAGATTAAAAGTAAACCCCCCTCTTTGAAACAAACCGTGTATAAATGTTATCTTCATCTTTAACCCTTTAAGACCTACCATAGAACCAAGTCCGGCAGACCTTATATTATATTTTTACATGCTGTAGTGCCATTTCTGGGAGCATTTCAAGTTGCTATACATCAATACAACCATTATAGCCCAGATTTTAATAATATATATGCATTAAGTGCATAGTAATTACATAAATTGCAAAAAAGTGCAATAAACTACAAAAAAAATTAAAATTGTTTTTGTTTTTTTAACATATATTTCTAGTTCGAGAAATTTAAGAGGCTTATCCCTCAAAACCGTAAATGCAAAAAATTTGCACAAACTAGTTTCCCACCACAGGAAATTTATTTTAAGTGTCTTCATAGTTTTATTTTTGAAATACACCAATTTTCATATACTGCAGAAAAAACGAAAATAAATATTACAGTGCAAATTTGCAAAAAAACATCATATGCATCAAAATAAACTATTTCCAGCAGTGCAATATGAGTCCTAAGCATCCCAGAAACGACACAAAAAGTCATAAAGTCAAACATAACTTTTAAAAACACAAGTATAGGCTCATAAGGCCACGATGGTAAAAAATTACATTTCCACAAAATGACGTCACTTTCGGTTTCGGGCAGGTCATGGCGGGCATGCGATAGTTCACGCTGATGGACGTAGGAAGTGTTATGAACAGCTGATCGGATCGGCAAAGCGTGTTTCTGGAATATTATGTTTTTGTTGCTGCAAGTGCTTTTTATGCAGTTTTTGCAAAGCTATATGTGGAAAGAAACTGTGACCTAGGACAAGCTGATAAGTCAGGGGTTGGCAACCTGCGGCTCCGGAGCCGCATGCGGCTCTTTAGTCCTTATAGTGCGGCTCCGCGTGGTTTGGGCAAATAAATTAGAAGTATTTAGCTGAAGTGTATTTTATTTATGTTAGTTCTTTTTAACTCGTAGTTCTAAATCGGAAGATTATTGTGATATTGAAATATAAAAATAAAATTATATTCTATTATTTTTTCATCGCTCAAAATAAGCGTCACGCTCGCGGAAGCCGGTGTACCCGCCGAAACGCCGTGCATTTATCGAGACTTTCAACCCCAGGTAGGCCAATTATGGATCCACATTATGTCAGCAGCTGTTCTCCACCGTGAACTATATTAAAGACAAACACCGTTCACGCCTGACAGATGACAGCTTACAGTCCTGCGTAAACTGACTTCGTATATCCCTGATTTGCAGACTCTGTGCGCAGAGGTTCAGGAGCAGAAGTCCCATTGTAAACAAATCACGGCAGACCCGACGATGTTTACATGAACGCGCTTTTCAGCATCTCTTTATTGAGCACTTTTCACACACGGTTGCTGTACGCATACAGCCGGCTGTAGCTTTTCAGCTCACAGCCCGACATACACCACCAACAGAACAGATAGTGCAGACGTAAAGGCAGCGAGGCGTGATTGGGGGTGTCGCTCAGGTGCGTCCGACTCCCCTGCAGCGGCGCTGCAAACCACGCCCCGCCGCACGCATTAACCAGGTAAAATACATATTTAGGCAGAATTTTGCAAATATCTATTTTTCATTTTCAGCAGCATAGAGCTTTTTCCAATTATTTTTTTAAGAGTCAGGTCAAGGCTCCAACAGCCCAAAGGCGATATAAGGGTGGCGGCTGACAACAGTTTTTGTTTGCTACATGGATCATTTTCGTTCAGCTGGGTGTCTTTCCTTTTGTTATATTTCTTTAAGAGTTCAAAATGTGTTGATTACATAAATATAATTTAATTTTCTCTGTAGCACTTCATGGATTTCATAAGCAGCACACCTTAGTTGTTCACACAAAGCATAAAGATAAAAAACAATATATACAGTGTTATCTTCATTTTAGATGTCAAAAAGTATTTGCGGCTCCCAGTGTTTTCTTTTGCGTGGAAACCGGGTCCAAATGGCTCTTTGGGTGTAAAAGGTTGCAGACCCCTGGCATAAGATGTAAGCACAACTCCTCCGGTTTCATATGCAAAAAAAATTATTGTGCTAGCTTACGTGGTTGCAGTGCTACCAGGATTTAAAAATAGTTACGCAAAACGGAGCGTGCCCGCTCTGACCGGCTTTAAAGGGTTAAAAGAAACCACTTTTATGGTTTTTAATCTTTGATGTTCAGTCAGTAGTAATATGTCTTTCTAAATGAATCTCATTAATCTGATTTAAGCCCTTGACTAAAGTGGGAATGATCTTCCGGTTTTTGAATGTGTTTGAATGTGAGTAAGCTCACCTAGTGTTTTAATCACGTTCAATATTGTTCTGACATAGGGCACAGGAACATATTCATTTCTACAAATCTTAGCAACATGGTGTCTAACCAGACCTGGTTTATTTTGGACCCTGCTAGCACTGAGTTATTTATAATCAGGAAATGTCCTTTAAGTGCCTGGAGGGATCAAAATAGCCTTGTTGTCAGCAGTAGTCATATCACATCATTTAAATTTATATGAATCTAGAAACTTGGCAGGTCTAAAGTTAACACACAGATTATTTAAGTGACTAGGACTGCCTTCTTTCATCTAGTCATAACTGAGGGTCGAGTATTGAAATTCTTTAATATCAGAAAAGCATTCACTTGATCCAAAAACGAGTGAGAGTACATCTCAGTATTCAGCTTATTGCTGTGCCTTTGACAGCGTTAGACGACCTGCTCTACCTCCTGGTCGTTTGTTGCCTTCTCCTACAACATGTATGCAGCATACTATTGATCGCAGGGCACAAGTAAGGAATCTTTGGCTTAACTACAAACCCTGCACTCCTAATTAAACCATGAATGTTGTTCATTATCATTAGATCCAGGTATAAAAATAAAAATGACTTACCTGTGTTTGATGCTGTTTTTAGTGAACAGCAGAAGCTTCGGTTGTTATGTACTGTCTATCTAACTGTGTCACTGTAGTTTAAAGCAGGTCAGTAAACACAAAGTAACCACACTGCTACCTGCAATCTTTGTTGTCTTCCTGTTTTTCTTCAGGCCAACAACATGCTAATTCTGAAAATCTAGATCTATCTATATTATATTTTTTAATTTATCCTTCTGCAGTTTTAAGTGCAAGAAAAGCTGATTAATAGTGTGTGTGAAGCAAATTAAAATAAAATAATAAATTGAATATATCTGGGTAAAACCTTTTCTTACCAGTATATCGATTTATTAATATTTTTTAAATGCCTGCACATGTGTTGCAAACCCAACACTGTGGTAAACAGCATTTCAGTCTATTAATACTTTGAGGTCATTTCAAACACCTGCACATTCCACACAAACCACTCATCTAAGTAAACATTTTAGTCAACAGAATGTCAGGCTATTATATTAATTTATGAACTGCTTCACAACAAAAATGATAGAAAAGCAAAAGGTTTCCTTAAAACAAAGTTTAAAAACATTAGTTTTAACCTGCTTTTTAACAAAGAGATCCACGAGTGCACAGACCTCAGATTCAGAGGGATGAGTTCCAGAGTCTTGGAGGAACTATGGCTATGATGCACATCCAAGTCAACCAAAATGTGTCACTGCAAACCCTGTGAGAATGTTTAGTCTGCTCATTGGCCACATTTCTGTAGGGGAGGAGCAACAAAAGTAAACACATGAAGAAGGTGCTTTGTTCTGGACCTTTGGAGAACAGAAGTAACTGTACTCTGGCCTGTGCAGAACCTTGTACATCGGGGGTGTCGAACTCCAGGCCTCGAGGGCCGGTGTCCTGCAGGGTTTTAGATCTCACCCTGTTTCAACACACCTGAATCAAATGATTAGTTCATTACCAGGCCTCTGGAGAACTTCAAGACATGTTGAGGAGGTAATTTAGCCATTTAAATCAGCTGCGTTGGACCAGGGACACATCTAAAACCTGCAGGACACCGGCCCCCGAGGCCTGGAGTTCGACACCTGTGTTGTACATACACAGCAATTTCTTGCATCCCACAATACGAAGCATACGTGATCGTGGGATGTTTTTTTTTTTTTTTTGCTCAAACTTGGAACATAAACCTGATAATGGGTTCAGATTAAGGTTGGATTACATTCACACTACGAATGATCCTCTCCAGAGTTTGTTTCGAATTAGACCACCTCTCCAAAGGGTCTTGGTACGTTGTTTTTTATCTGTGCCTGAGTACAATCACTGTGTTCAAACCTGCACAATTGAACCACACAAACCGCTCATGCTGACTTTCTGTCGGTGCACTCTGAATCTGTTTCTTGTGTGCTTATGTCTGCTAGTTTTAAGACTGTTTGCAAGTCCACAACCACAGAGTTAGAGTCTACTAATGTTTGTCTGCCTGACTGTCCTGAGACCAGTGTCTATTCATCCAAGTTGAACTGCCTGAAGACTGTCTGTGAATCTCATCTGAACACCTCCAGAGCTGTTTATGGTTCCTCACCTTTTGATACTGTTAAAAATACTAACTCATCCAATCTATTGAAAACTTCATGCTACATTTCTGCAATGGATGCTCCTGAGACTGTAGTGCTGTTCGGGGAGCTCACTAAGATTATTTTTGCCTCACGGTCTGCTGATTAACCCTTTCATGCATGATTTATGACAATCTCAATCAGGATTTCTTTCTTAAGTATTTTTATTCATCTTTAGGCCTGAAAAAAAAAGATTTTTGAACTTTATTTTTTTGAACATGTACTTTTCAAATAGTTTTTTACATGTCCATTTAGGTGGACAACTAGTGACCACTATGCGTGAAAGGGTTATTAAGATGTGGTTTCTCCTGAGGTCACCCTTGTGCCTAAATCTCCATCAGATCCTGTTCCCAGGGAGGCCAGGGCCCAGCATATCCCTGCACCCATACCAGTGCCTCAGGTGAGGGTGGTCGGGACTCAGTTGGTCCCTACTCAAGTTCCCAGGCCCGCTAAGGCTTTGCTAATGCCTGCAGCTGTATCTATTCCTCGGGTGGGGTCAGCTGGTGCCAGCCATTTCCTGTGCTGGTACCAACTCCCAGGGTGAGACTGGTGTTGATCCAGCCTACTCTTGCACCGGTATCTACTGCTCAGGTGGGAGTGACTGGTTTCTGGCAGGTGCCTGCACTCGTTCCTGTGTCTGTGTCTCTGGCAAGCCCATACAGCATCCTCCTATGTCAGCTGGGGGCTCAGGTGAGCCCAACCAGCCACCTTCCTCACCTGCTGGAGCCTCAGGAGAGCCCATCTAGCCAACTCCATTGCCAGCTGGAGGCTCAGGAGAGCAGGGACCAGTGGCTGTCCCCTATACCTTCCTCACCTGTGCCATTGGCCCTGCAGTTGGCCTCTAGACCTGCTCCATCGCTGGCACTGCTGGCACTGCTGGCACTGCTGGCCCTGCAGTGGAACCCAAGAACTGTTTTTTTCTTGTTTTTTGAACTTCTGTTCCTTAGTTTAGACTCATTTCTGGACTAATGTTTGGCCTCCTGAATTCTTTGAGTTTTAGATTCTGTTTGTTTTTTTGTTTCTGGACTCTCATCCCTTGCTTGCTCCTCCCTTTGTTTCCTAGGTTTTGTCAGTCTGTGTCTCAGTGTGTTCCTCATATCGTTTTTACTTTGATAGTCTACTGTCTCATGTGCATCCTGTTCTGTTTTGCTTCCTCCTGTCTTTACATTTTTGCCAGGTGTTTCCTCTTTGCCCTAATTTCCTCTTGTATTTAGGGTCTGCATCTCTCAGTAAAAAATTTAGGGATTAGTGTCAGGTTGCAATTCTAAGACCAATATGACAAAGTTATCCAGCCCATCACCATCCAATATCTAAACACTCCATTAAGATTATATAATGTACACAAATATATATGATATCAGAGTATGAATGTCTCAAAAACAGTCCACCACATGAGCAACCAGCATGACTCACTTGTGTTTTTGCAGTTTTCAGTGAGTAGAAGCTGCTTGAGTTGTCGTTGATACAGATCAGGAAACACACAGTGACCACACTGCTAACCTGCACTCTGACTTATTTCCTGTTTGACGTCACTGCTAAACTGGATCAACATATTTTTTAGCACAGAAAATCCAGATGTCATTTTCTGATCAGTTGTGATGGACAGGTTGCTATATACTCTAATAGTCAACGGTTTTAATCATCTTTATTTTTACTACTTTCTACTTGTAGACACATACTGGAGACATCAAATATATGAAGCAAGATTAATTTTGTAGCAAAGACAAAAATTGATAAATAACTCTAAATATATCTTATATTTTTGATTCCTGAAAGTAGCCACCCTTTGCTTTGTTGACAGCACTGCAAACCCTTGGTCTTCTCTCACTGAGTTTCATGATGTAGTCAGCTGAAATGGTTTTCCAACAGTCCTGTTTTCACTATACCAAAGACCAAAAACCATCAAGTGCTATGAAAAAGCTGGGTCACATTAGGCCCCAGGAAAGGAAGACCAAGAGTCACCTCTGCTGCTGAGGATAAATTCATCCGAGTCACCAGCCTCAGAAATCGCAAAAGTTAACAGCACCTCAGAATAGAGCCCAGATGGATGCCACACAGACAGTGTTGGGACTAACGCGTTATTAAGTAACGCGTTACAGTAACTACGTTATTATTGTGGTAACGAGCACGGTAACTAGTTATTATGCCAAAACCAGGAACGCGTTACTTGTTACTGGGATTTAGATAGGCTCGTTACTCGTTACTTCGTGTGGTGGATATCGCAGAGCTTCCACAGATTCAATAACATTAGCAAGTGGTGGAAGCCAGCAGGTGGATGAAGGAAAAGGAGGCAGAGAGGAGAGACCGAAGCGGCCGCCGGTCCGCGTGTCAGGTGAACTGAACTTCAGGTAAGAAGTTATGACCTGCAGTCTATCTGAGTCAGATATAAACCAAGTTTAGGTGGAGTTTATTTTCGGTATGCTGACATTTTCGTACTGCGTGCTAGCTAGCATGACGAAGTTTCTATACAGCTGTGTGGGTGCTATGTTACTGATGTTGAACTTTATTTTGTTCATACGGTTAATTATTAGAGTTGCCAACCGTCCCCTAAAAAACAGAATCGTCTGGTATTCAGAGAAAATATTAGGCGTTTCGTACTGAGGTGAAAAGGAACACAGTTTGTCCCGGACTTCAGCTACAATGAAAAAGACACAAAGCTGAAGCTGCACAGCTGCCTCTTCTTCTCTCATTCGCTCCTCTCCTGTTTCTACTTCAATCACGAAACTGATCAATGATCAGCTGATCGGCTTTTTCTCTTGTTTATTTATCGCCCACTTTGCGCCAGAAAGAGGAAACCAGCGGATGTCGCGTTAAACAACAGCAGCACGTTTAAGCTTGATCAGCTGTTGTTAGAATTTATTTAATATTAATTTCTAGTATCAGCTGATGTTTGCTGGAGCCACAGCTGTAAAGCTGCTGGTCATGATATCGGTTTGTATATCTGGTGAGAGGGAAACATGCAGATGAAACCAGGAGATGTCCTTACTGAATCATCAGAGCTGAACAGGTGATGGAGAAACAGGTTTACCTTTTAGGTGACATGAATGAGTTGAAGGGAAGTTATGAGCTGTTTCTGAGAAACAAATAACACCAGGATCCTTTTCTATGTAGCTGACAGCTGGTAACTGTGCAGGGGCGGATCTAGCAAAGTGTTGCCAGGGGTCCATGTAGGGCATTAACAGGGAAAGGGGGGCACAAGGAAATACTTTTCTTTCTTATTCTCATTTAAAATGTCTCGCTTTTAAAAAAATAATTATCTGAGTCTTACAACAAACAATTGATAGATTGATACATATATACCATCAGAACAGTGTACATCACTGTCACAACAGTGTTATTTTCATTCAAAGGCTTTATGATTTTTCCTATAATGGTGGGCTGGTCTCTAGTCAAAATGCCCGGGACGATTTTTTTGTCCCAGTCCAGCTCTGTATGCAGCTCATCTGCAGTCTGGTGTTACCTACATCTTCCTATTCAGAAGGCAGAATTTCCAAGTTCTGAGTACAATCAAAAGCACCACGACTGCAGTTTTTGTGTTGGATGTAAAAAGCAGGCTAGAATCGTGGTGGCGGTCAACGACGGTCCAGGCGTGGGATTTCTCTCGTGGAAATGTGCACATTATTTTTTCCTTTCTATTGGTAGGTGGCACAGTGCACTTGTGGCAAGTAAGCAAGCTAGAAGACTGGCAGTCTTGCTGGGTATCCAGTTACGGAAGCAACACATTAACAAGAGAATTCTGAGTAAAACCAAAGTTACTTTCCCTAGTAACTAGTTACTCTGAAAGTAACGAGTAACTTGAAGTAACTGAGTTACTTTTTTAGAGAAGTAACTAGTAATGTAACTAAGTTACTAATTTAAAATAACTTACCCAACACTGCACACAGAGTTCTAGTGGCAGACGAATCTCTACATCAACTGTTAGGAGGAGGCTGTACAAATAAGGCCTTTATGGTCAAATACCTGCTAAGAAACCACTGCTGATCAGTTGACAGCTGAGCCCCTCTCTGTACCCGAGTGTCCAGAACATATGGCTGCAGGTCTAGTGATACAATTATAAAATCAATCATCGACCTGAGGCCTAGAGTGTTCATGTACTTATGGGCACTCTTATGTTCGAACATGGTGTCCATATGGCCAAACCATGGTTTGCACAGAAGTCCAAAAATAAAAGATCCAGGAGGCCGTTCCACCCATCACGATCCTCCAGGTCTCACTGTCGTTTCTCACATGAGCACTGAAGTCTCCCAGTAGGACAACAGAGTCCCCAGGCAGGCACTCTCCAGCACCCGGCCAAGGAACTCCAAGAAGGCTGGGTATTGTGGTGAATAAGCGCAGACGACAGTCCGGACCTATTCCTCAACCTGAAGGCACAGGGAACAAACCCTCTCGTCCACTGGGAGAAACTCCAACGTACAGGCAGCAAGCCGAAGGGATACCAGGATACCCACCCCAGCCAACCACCACTCACCAGGGTCAACTTCAGACTGAGTCCAACCCCTTTCCAGGAGACTGGTTCCAGAGCCCAAGCGTACGGTGTGGTTAGCCCGACTATATCTAGCCAGTACCTCTCAACCTCACGCACTAACTTGGGCTCCTTCCCCACCAGAGAGGTGACATTCATGTCCCAATTGCAAGTCTTGATAAGCAGGGATCAGTCCGCCAGGGCCTCCGCTCCTAGCCACCACCCAGCTCACAATGCACCCAACCCCTACAGGCCCTCCTGCAGGTGGTAGCCCTGCAGGAAGGTGGACCCATGTCCCTTTTTCGGGCTGTACCTGGCTGGCTCCCATGGACTAAGGGCACCAGACTCTCCCTGGCTCTGGCGGGGCCCCAGTAACCCTATCCCAGGCTGGGTGAACTGTTCCCTAGGTGTTCTTCTCATAGGGGTCTTCCGAATCACTCCTTGACTGGTCCCTCACCCAGGACCAATTTGCCATGGGAGACCCTACCAGGCAGGAGAAGCCCCCGGACAACATAGCCCCTGGGATCCCTGGGACATACAAACACCTCCACCACGATAAGGTAGCGATTTGCGGAGGTGAATGGGACCATCATTTATTTTGTCAACAGGGCAATGATGCCAAGCACACCTCTAGGTTATGTAAGGGCTATTTGAACAAGAAGGAGAGTGATGGAGTGCTGCACCAGATGGCCTGGCCTCCACAGTTGCCTGACATAAACCCAGTTGAGATGGTTTGGGATGAGATGGATTGCAGAGTTAAGACAAAAGGGCCAACAAGTGCTCAGCATCTCTGTGAATTCCTTCCAGACTGTTGGAAAACCATTTCAGGTGACTAAATAATGAAGGTCATGGAGAGAATGTTAAGAGTGTGCAAAGCAGTAATCAAAGCAAAGGGTGGCTATTTTGAAGAATCTAAAATATAAAACATATTTTATTTGAGTTATTTCACACTTTTTTGTTTATTACATAATTCCATATATGTTCATTCATAGTTTTGATGCCTTCATTGAGGATTTTCAGTGTAAATGGTCATGAAGATACAGAAAACCAAAAAAATGAGAAGGTGTGTCCAAGGTTTTGACCGGTAATGTATATTAATTAGTTTACATGTCTGCATTTTTTTTTATCAGGTTATCTCACATCACCTTGTGCTGTCACTCTTTGACTACATGGACAATCCACAGGCTCAAATCTTTCAAAAGCAACAAAGCAAAGCATTTCCACCTCCATGGTTCGAGTTGATTTTAGGTTCTTCATCTGAAACTCTGTCTGTGATCTAAAGTAAACATATTTACTGGGATCTGTTTTGGGGGGAGGGGTGGGGGAGGCATTTTTTATTAATTAATCATTAATTATTTTCTAAACTTTGGGGCTAGTATGGTTTTAAAACATTCTTCTCTAGTGCTTTTGAATTATCTTTTAACTGCATCAGTCAGCCTGCTCATCAAAACCATTCATGCCAGCTGCACCATCAGCTTTATGTTGGTCCTCATATCTCTTCTACTGCAGCACCACCTGCAGGATTTAGTTGGCATACCCGACACAGCTGGTCTCTTCTGCTTTTTGAGTCACATGAGACCAATGCCATAGATCCCAAGTCTTCATAACTGGGTCTCAGTTCTACAGAAGGATAGCTCAGATTGAACAATTTGAAGAGAAAGTTAGAGATGTACGGCTTTTTGCACACGTGGAAGGAAATCGGATATGTTGTTGTTACACACTGAAGGACGACAGGGTTCATTCAGGTGCACATGAAGGTTTATTGCGCTGAAACACAGTAAAACAGTTCAGTGTTACTGGCAGCTTCCATTGTAATAACTGGCCTGCGTTACTTTATAGCGTTATGTGTAATGGCCATGTATTAATCAGCCCTTAACACACAGCGAAAATGACCAGTAAACAACAGACAACATAACATTTCCTATAACTTTAACTGAAACCAGCTAACAGTTTCCCTTTCACATTACTGATGTAACAACACAGTTACAGAGATTGATGCAGGAGGCTAACATCGCTTAGCTAGCGCACAAACGTTACTAGCATTACCCACAGATAACCTTATTTGCTCACAATAAACACCATAAAAACAAGAATTACACTCCAAAAGTGTTAATTAAGCATCAACTTTACATAAATGTATGTAGTGCTTGTATATCGCTCTCACCTGAAACACAGTAAAACAGTTCAGTGTTACTGGCAGCTTCCATTGTAATAACTGGCCTGCGTTACTTTTGTGAGGGATTATTTTGCCAGTTACCCGTTTGGCTGAGCCGCCACTGCCACCTACTGGCGAAACTAAATATCGCCCTAACAACACATCAGGTGGGAGCAAATGAGCTTTTCGCTCTGTGTTATGATGCAAACTATTGTCACAACAAATAGCAAAAAAAGATGATGGGGGGGCACGAACACATAAGGAACACATCTGAGACTTGTTCTTAATGCTCAAAATACTCAGGGTGCCACATTGTACAAGAGATGTTTTATAAAGAGGAAGAAAAGGACAACAGTATATTCTTTGCCTTCTAATGATACTGCAGAAGCATAAATAATGTAAATGACATTGATCCCAGCACATAACCATGAATAGCTACTCCGATTGAGGTAACTGGGTGTCATTACTGCCAGCAGGAGTTATTGTCCTACATCTACATTTATCCAGAGCCAGTAGTTTCAGGTTTCTATTAGGTGTCGCCTGCTCTGGAAGACAATTGGTGATGGGTGCTGATGTCTCTCACTTCATGTTTCTTAAAATAGAATCACAGTAACAAGAGGTTGTTCCTCAGTGTGTGTGTCGCAGAGTGGGGAAAAATGATTAGACACATAAACCTGGTGAAGTGAATCGGGGGCTACCAATTAGGACTCAGCTCCTCCTCACCATCACCCAGCCAGCCTGGTTTCTGCTGGGAGAAAGCTAATGGTGGCAAAGTTACCAACTACAGGCTACCTACAGGATTTACCAGGTTTCTGAGCCAATTCAGTGATCCTGGCTGCAAATAGGCTGCATTTAATACAGATAAATTTATTACTAAGTTAAGCTAGCAAATTTCTAAAGATTAAAATAAAAGACAAAAATACTGTGAATATAAATGGCAGTTAATTTCAATTGAGAGTGTTTTTAACAGGTACACACAAAAGCTACACAAAACAGCACAGTGCACTGTAACATGAACAGGAAGTGATACAATACCACGAAGAGAGCCAACACTAAGTGAGAGTTCCAAACAGTTGATTAAGTCATAAAGTAATGAATGACATTTAAGGGTTCAAATGCAAGGGTTTCTGCAGTTCCCAACCAACATGGAGGCATGACTGAGAGTTTGAGCTCCAATAAAATGATCAGTGTGGTTGATCTCCCAGGTGTTACACTAAGATTTAATGTTCAGTGTTAACGAAAAATGAATGAAAAATCTCACTATAGCGTCTCTAAGGAGCTTGGAAAGAAAAGCGTCTGGACTTCTTTAAGTTGCTTGAAGATGTTTCACCTCTCATCCGAGAAGCTTCTTCAGTTCTAGGGTCAAATGGTGGAGAGTTCCAGATTTAAACCCAGTGGGAGTATCCCCCCCAAAGAGAGACAAAGGACCCCCTGATGATCCTCTACCTAATCAGATGAGCCAAGGTGTGAAAGTGGGTGTGGGTCACAATCAGCCAGGGTTTCGGGTGAGCTCATTGTGAAACCTGGCCCCACCCTATCATATGACTTCCTGAGGTCAGATGGCCAAGGATGACCTCAGACCCCTTACAATGGCTCAGCCTGACTTCATGAAGATTCAGGGTGATCGTGGCTCAAGAGTTGGCAGTTCGCCGTGTAATCAGAAGGTTGGCTTGGACACTCTCGGTCATTGTGTCCTTGGTCAAGACACTTCACCTACTGGCGATGGCCAGAGAGGCCGATGGTGCGATATGGCAGCCTCGCCTCTATCAGTCTGTCCCAGGGCATGCAATCCATTATTATTTAAACTAACTGTATATTTCTGTACATTTAAGTATTATTATTCATATTGCCACATTCATTGACCTTGTTTGTAGGTAATTTCATTGTTTAATCACATTAATTTGTTTCTAATTTAATGTTTAAAAGCACTTGAAAAAGGCAAAATCCCATGTAAAATTAGGGCAACAAACTGTATTGTCATTACTGAAAATAACCGTATTTTTATGAGAAAGTTATTTTCTGTTATTTTCTGATATAACTTTGGCGCCCCAGCTGCCGGAATATTACTGTTTTATAGGATTTTTTTTTTAACAGTGTGTGTCTTGTGTGCTGTTTGTTTTTATATGTGTCTTTCTTGCTGCTGTTACATTCAAATTCCCCCTTGTGGGACAATTAAAGGATTATTCTATTGTATTCTATTCTAGCAATGTACAGCTGCTCCTTCCTGCTCGTTCCCTTGTTGAATGTTCCGTTTCAGGACACCATCCTCACCTGGGACCAAAAAGTCTCACTGAGGAAAAAGTAAATAAAAGGTAAACAACAGATATTGAAAACTGCCACCATCGTGGTCACCTCTATTAACACATAGTGAGTGAGAAAGGTGACTGGAAAGGAAAAACTCAATGCATCATGGGAATCCCCGGCAGCCTATGTCTATTGCAGCATAACTAAGGGAGGGTTCAGGGTCACCTGGTCCAGCCCTAACTATATGCTTTAGCAAAAAGGAAAGTTTTAAGCCTAATCTTGAAAGTAGAGATAGTGTCTGTCTCCCGAATCCAAACTGGAAGCTGGTTCCACAGAAGAGGGGCCTGAAAACTGAAGGCTCTGCTTCTCTATTTAAATCCATTAATTTAAAAAATTATTTTATGACCAGTATATCTTTCTATTAATATTTTTAAGGTTGTTTCAAATGTCTGCACACGCATTGCAAACCCAACACTGTGGTCAACTAACACCATTTGAATCTATTAATACTTTCGCAGTCATTTCAAACACCTGCACATTTAACACAAACCACTCCTCTAAGTAAAAAGTTTATTCAGCTGTATGTCAGGCCATTATAATTATTTATATGAATAAATAAAAGTGAGTACATTTTTGTATTGTAATTTTAAAAATCCCAATGTAAATGTAAACTGTATTTGCATGGCACCTTTAACAATAAATTTCATAATTTACAACAACAACAACAACAATGATAGAACATCAGAACAAGAAGTTTGCTTAAAGGAAGTTTGAAAATGTCCATTTTTGCTTTTATAAAAGAGATCCTTAAGTCCACACACCTCAGACCAGATGGGTGAGATCCAGAGTCTTGGGGGCACTGTGGCAAAATCTCTGTGCGAAAGATCCACGACAGACCTTAACACATTTTAATTCTTTTCAGCAAACATTTTTATTTACAGCTGCTGTTTCAGACAGACAACTGCAGTTTTTCCGCTCACAGCCAAGCACACACCAACAACAGCAGTGACAAGACCTAGTTCAGTCTATCTATGCCAGCAATGTGTGATTGTAGATGCCGCTCTGGTGCGTCTGCCATCCCCACAGTCGCACCGAAGACCGCGCTCCACCACACTTTGTCTTCTTGAGTTCTTAGCCTTGTATGATGCACCTCCAAGTGAACTCCAAGAGAAACAAAATGTGTCACAAACCAGGTTTTAATTGTATTAACACTTAGTTTTCTTCTCTTTAAAAAGATCGTTAGTAATAGCAGCTACTATGAAATATTAAAAAAAGAAAATGCCTTATGGAGATGAGAAGAATTTGAACCAGAGGAGTAACAGACTGCTGAGCTGATTTGATCAAACACAAAAGTATCAGCTAGCCAGCTGTCACTTTTTAGTGTGAGGCGGAAAGCAGAAAGGTTAAAAGGTAACGCATGTGTGCAGTGGAATGATGCAGTTACTTTTGAGCTTTGTGGTTTATATTCATAAAAAGAGAGCACGGTGGTTAGCACTGTTGCCGCACAGCAAGAAGGTCCTGAGTTCAATTCCACCATCAGGCCAGGGTCTTTCTGTGTGGAGTTTGCATGTTCTCCCCGTGTTTGCGTGGGTTCTCTCTGGGTACTCCGGCTTCCTCCCACAGTCCAAAGACATGCAGCTTGTGGGAATAAGTTATCCAAATTGCCCATAGGTGTGAATGTGAGTGCGAATGGTTGTCTGTCCCTGTGTGTTGGCCCTGCGACAGACTGGCGACCTGTCCAGGGTGTACCCCGCCTCTCGCCCTATGGCAGCTGGGATAGGCTCCAGCGCCCCCTGCGACCCTGAAAAGGATAAGCGGAAGCGGAAGCGAATGGAGGGTTGGATGGATGGAGAGAAGCTTTGGTTTCAGTTGCTCAGATGATGAAAATCAAAACAACCAGAATCCTTTAATACCTGTTCTAACCTCGGGCACTTATAATGCATAAAATGTTGACACAGGCTTTTCTGAAGCAAGGTGAATGAGTCTGGAGCAGCTCACAGACTGAGGAAACTGAAAGCGTAAAGCACCAGTTTAACATGTGAACACATCAACTCTCATTTTATCCTTATTTATACATTTCTTATTTCTTATTAACAAAACTGAGAAATAAGATGTCAGTAAAAGCAAAAAACGGTTGTGAATGCTGGATTTTGTTTTATCAGGAAAAGAAATGAAGATATTAGCTATATTTAATTTTTTTGTTATCAAAAATAAATTACTGCTAAAAAGTGACGCAGTCATCCAGACATGTGTAAATATTAAAACAGTATTTTAGACAAAATAAAACTCACATTTCATACATTTAATAAAGTGCGTTGTTTTCCTCACAGCTCACCAATTTGACCTGTTGCTTGTTCGTTTGTTGAATGTTGGCTCTCCTGGACGCCTTTCTCACTTGAGCCCGAAAGAGTCTTACTGAGGAAAAAGTAAACAAGAGGGTCCAGGCAGACATTGAAAACTGACACCATGGTGGCAGCCTCCTTCAGGTAGAACAACACTGGACCCACAGAACAGCTGTTCAAAAGAAAAGTGGCGGGAAGTCGAACCAGGTGGTAGGGGACAAAACAAACACAGAAGATGCTGACCAGCACCAACATGTTCCTGCGAGACTTCACCAGCTTCTCAGAGCCAGAGGAGGCCAGCTGCCTCTGCTGTGCCTGCAACACCCTGCGGGAGGTGCTGTAGTAGAAGAAGACCATGGCTATGAAGACCACGAGAAAGATGATGGTGCAGCTGATGTGAATTATTTTGAAGACCAGGCTGACTGATGCACTAAAGAGGGAACCACAGCGGCTCAGGGTAGAACTCCGAGGTTCTTGGGTGATGAAAAACAGGATGGTGTAGGTGATGGCAGGAACTAGGAGAACAATCCAGGTGACCATGGAGATGATGTTTGCTGCTTGTACTGTCTGCAGCATGTGCATTTGTGAAGTATGAACAATTTTCAGATACCTAGAGAGAAGAGACAGGAGGCAGGCAACTTCATTAAGCTGTTACAGAGGTGCCAGATCTGAATTATTAAGTTCAAAGGAGATTTCTACACTTTGATCTGAAGCACAAGGTTCCTAACTAACCCTTTATTCTGGTTTTAATGGGTTCCTTACCTGTCAGCAGCAATGGACCCCATAAATATGATGCTGGCGTACATGTTGAGGAAGAAAGCAGAAGCCCCAAAGCTGCAGTAGAGCAGCTGAATGATGAGAGAGCTGCTAGCATAGTGGCTGATGCGCAGTGGCAGAGAGAGGCAAAGCAGGAAGTCAGCAGCTGTCAGGTTCTTCAGGTAGACCATCAAGCTGCTTGATGCCTGCTGCTGAGCTCCACAAAAGTAAAACTTCATGATGAAGCCATTGAGGGGTAAACCCACCTGAAGTGACACAGAGAGGATGAGGACGACAGGACTTTGGTAGATGCACAGAGAACCTCATTTCCATCAGAGCACAATCTGACGATTTAAAACTCACCAGAAAGACCAGACTGTAGACCAGCATAAAGAAAGAGTTGACTGATGTGTTGACATAATCACAGGTCTGGCCATCTGTCACATTTAGTGGTTCATTCATGTTTCTGGAGCTGAAAAATATATCCCCTTCATTAAAATCTCTCTTTAATAGGATACACCTTCATATTATTTTAGGTAAATCAAAAGTCAAACTAATTTTAAATATAATGTTGAGATCCCCTAAATCTCTCTGAGATTTTGATAAATGTCATCTTCTGGTCAATTAAATTCAGTTAGGCCTGAATGTTTCTGCTACTTACTGCTAAAGAGACGGGCAATGAAAGTGGACACTATATCTTCTGAACATCAAACTCACTGTTTCAGCACAAAAGTGATCCCTGTAAACTGATTTTTAGTTTTAGTTTCCTTATTTTGCTCTGAGTAATTGATTCTGTCACTAGTTAGCTAACATAAACTAATGTAAGTCTACCAACCAACCACATGACGTCATGTTCTGTACTAACAGAAGATGGCATAAACATGTTTTTAAAGTAAACATAAACTTTATGTCAGTTTTTAAAGAGCAGGGCTCAATGGATTAAATTACACTTTAAATGTGTAGCCGTTCATGTCTCTTATAAGAACAGCACAGTACTTAATATTTCGGTGTTTTCTCAGATCCTGCATGCCATGAGGATCAAATTTGTTGATATGAATCTCATCAGGAGCTCCTCCTTAGTTTTCAGAAACTCGTTTTATATTCAACTGGTGTTGTTCTGTCACTCTCTTGTCTTCCAGGTGTAGCGCCTCGAGCCTCCACCTGCTAGACCTTTCAAAATTGACTGGTACATGCGTATTGGCTGATCTGGACACAGGCGACCAATCACTCACCAGGGATTATTACAAAGGGGGCAGCTCCTGGCTCTCTCTCTCTCTCTCTCTCTGAGCCTGTGTTACATGTTTTCTATGTATTAGTAGTGTCTTTATTGTGGGCAGTTGTGTAGGGTAATTCTGGGGTACTCTATACATATAAAGCACATAGACAGGCACATGTTAGAAACACTACCCTATGCGGTTGATGCCACGTCTGTATCGTTTTGACTGAACTTGTTGTAGGTAGACATGACCTTTCGAGACGCTGTAGACCAGTTTTGTTTTATTATTGAGTTTTCTAATTTGGCTCAGCCGCCTGGTCCTCCTCCCCCACCTCTGTTTTTTCTTGATCATTTTTGAAACATGTGATAAATAAGCACTGCATGTCTTTTACACCTGCCCCCCCCCCAAGTTTATTTTGCAGTGTGGCTGTAACACCAGCACTAAAGTTTCTGCAACTTTGCTCAGCACAGATGAGCAAAGGTTTGAGGTTGACTGCTCACATAACCAAGTATTTTTTGGAGGAAATGCTTTTGTGCAGCAGAAGAATGACTGAATATTGGATTACTGAATACACAGCACTGAATATAATGATGTGCTAATGACGGACTGTTCATTATAAACCACATATATAAGTGTAAGGATGAATATTACATCATGTGGCACCAAGACCCACCTAAGCTTTAGTCAGTGAGAAATTTGTAATGGTGTCATTTCATATGTGTCATTAGACATCCTGATAGAGCCAGCTGTGGTGCTGAGGCAGCTGTGTGGAGTTTAATTTAAGTGTTTAATTTAAGTGTCAGGAAATGTTAAGTCATCTTTAAAGTCAAGGATAAATTCAGTATAAGTACAAAAGATTGAGGGATGATTAACCAGCAGGACTCACCTGTGTTTCTGGAGATTTCAGTGAGCAGGGAAAGCTGCTTCAGTTGTTTTGTGCTCTTGGTGTAACAGTGCTGCTGTAGATCAGGAAACGCACAATGAACACACCGCTAACCAGCGCTCTGACTTATTTCCTGTTACGCATGTCACGTGTCTTTTTTATTTTATTTCCCAGTTTAGGTTATTTGGTACTTGTTGGTGTTTTTTCTTTTACCATGACAATTAGCCTTAATAAATGTTTCAACTTATGCCGACTTGTTATGCCTGCAATTGTCATCTACGTTTGGGTCCTCATTCAGCTCCACATGATTTGCAGCCTGTAGATTCAGACAGCAGACTCCGACCAGAGTGGACCCAGCAGATTCTGTTTTTTAAATTTTGAGGAGTTTCAGAATCAGCTGTGTGGGCGGTGGATGCTTCCTTTTTCTGAGGGGTAGAAGGAATTCAGGCAAAGGATCTGCAGTTTTCCCCAGTATGCTGACTTGACCTGACTAAAGGACTATGATCGAAGCCTCATCATGGATCATGGTCATATCATAGAGTTACTTTTCGGATGAGGCCCAGCAGTCTCTTCTCGGAGATGGACAGCCTGAGCGGTGACAGGAAGCAGACAGCAGGTGGCAGCACATCACCACAAGTGGTTTTGATATCACTGTCAGATTTTAATATCAAAACAAAGGCTTACAAATAAAAGCCTTCTTCTAATCCTGACATTTGCTGCTTCATCTTGAAAGAAATACAGCACCTTATCAGGTCAGAAGTCTCAGGTTTAAACAAAACACCTGGCAACTTTTAATATGTATTGATAAAAGTACTGAAATAAAGATGCAAACAAGAAGAAAAGCAAGCACTCAACCAAAACTAGGACTTCTTTTCTGAAAAGAGCAAACAGATCTGGAAACAGTTTACATTAGTGGGTGGAGGCATCATCCTGTAAACATGTAACTTCCTTCCTAATAGGTGTACAATAAATAATAAATGTATGAAACAAAATGTGAAAAAAAGAAGTTTCAGTGATTTGTAAAACATTTAAACCAACACACAACTGAACACAGCACAAAGAGAACAAATTCAGTGTTTTTTTTATTTGAAAAGTACATTTCTAAACGGTAACACGATGATATGGTTTCATATATGCACTAATATTTTTTACTCATTTAAAATAATATTTTACTAATTTATTACAGGAAAAACCACATCCGCTCTTGCACGATGTCAGAGTGCAAAGAATAAAACGCAGCACTTCCTCTCTTAATTTCACATTAAAAGTATTGTAGTCACCTCATTTCAAATAACCTTTTAATTTGAAAGCGACCCAGCAGGAAGTGTTTAGTGTGTTAACTGACATCAAAGAAGAGAGTCAGCAAAGTCTGTGGCTGTGTCACTAATAACACGTCACTGAGCTGCACTTGTGACGGCTTAGCTTTTCTTTATTTTACTGAAGGCCACTGAAGCGCAGTTCATGCAGTCCAATCCAGTCATGCTAGAGGTCTGTGTTGGGTTTTCTCTGTGCTCCCATACCCGGCGCTGCTCTGTAAACCCGGAAAGATGAGCAGACGTTTCAGAGGTTTTCAGGATGTAAACCCGAGGAACAGGTGGGTGTTTGAGTGTCGGGCAATCCGGCTGACCCACAGTCACAGACTTTTGTTTTCAAAAGTAACATATATACGTCTCTTGTTTTGTTTTGTGATAATTTCATATGTCAGCCATTAATTAGGTATGTAGGAGCTGAATCTCCAGCCCTGCTGTGAATCCATGCAGGCAGGGGCGGGGCTTTATGTTGATGGGCGCACCATGCAGCCAATCACATGCAAGGACAGAGTGGGACTTTGGAAAAAAGTGAAGAAACGAGTGGAAACATAAAATGAGCATCTGGCTGCATTTCAGTGATACTAGAGACAAAGCTGAAAGCGGAATTTATAAAGTTAGGAATTGTTTTTATTTTCAGCCAGTTTCCATTGTTGAGCAGAAAAGGTTTTATACTTGTCCTTAAACCTCATGTGTTCACCTGAGTAGTAGTAAAAATATAAAAATAAGGCCTTTATGAAAACACTCAATAAAAATTCCTTTATGTAATACTGAGTATTACATAAAATGAACTATATACAAGTGCCTCTCAGCTCTGGCAGACATGCAGAAATGTGTGCATGTAGCGCAGAGCCATGGCTCCAAGTGCACATGAGTCTCACAGGCCCGAATGTGCAACTGGAGCCGATTATAATTATACTTATAATTTTGAACTCGTTTGATTTGCTGCTCAACACAAACAAGCTTGAGCTTGTTGGTTTCATTAGTTTTCCAGTTTTTCCTACTGATAAAAAACATCATTATTATTATTATTGCCATTCCTATTGCTTAAAGTAGTACAGTCATAAAGAGCTAACCTGTTGAACCTTTTGGGGGTGAGAGGGAGAACATCTAGTTTAACAGGATGTATCACTGATCTGTTATTTAAATATAGACACATGTGGTATCCACAGAAACGTCGGAATCAACAACCACCAAAAAGCCAAAACAGCAAACGATTGAAGAGCAGGTACACAGACTCTGAAAAAACATGGACATGATAGACGTACATGGACATGCTGTCAAACTACCCAAACTGCAGTTTTTATCACTGTCTGACCAAAATTCCCTGAACTAACAGAAAAAGAAGACCAAAATTGGACTCCACATTTGAAAAACATCATGAATTTTACTTTCACCAAGATATAATCTCACTTCCTGCACAGCTCTGTCTCTCAGTGTGCTTTGAGACCAATTTCACATCAAAAATCTCTATTTTCTCCATTATTTGTTGCTTACTATGCACCAGTCTACAGTTGTGTTTGGTGTTGAAAAAATTCCACAAGAAATTCTGTTTTTCACTTTCTACCATAGATATTTCTGTGTTTTTACGACTACAGTTAAAATAAACCCCAAAACAAACAAACAATCAATTTAAAAAAACAAAACACCTGGACAGTCTGGGCAATGAGCCAGGTGAACTTTTTCCGTAATTTTGCATATTTATCTCTTACAGTTTAAGTCCAGAGAGTCTCGCTGACAGATTTCTTTCTTTATTACAGCAACTTTTTCTTCATCATGTAGAAAAACAGTTAAGTATGTCACTTCTTTACACTGACAGAAAGGGGAGTTTCACTGGTCCAGCCTGCTTAAAATCAGCATGGGCTATATGTGGCCCACCATGTAAAATGAGTCTGACAGCCCCGTCTCAGACTTTGAAACCACTTCCTGATTGTTAACGATTTATGAGTTGTTAACATGTATCGTAAATCTTAAAATATGAGCATAAACCCTGAATATTATTTCATTTCAGCTCACATGTTGCACGTAATACAGATAAATACATTTTGTGAAGTAGCATGATCATTTGGTGGAGCAATGCCACAAAGAGGCTTAAATATGATCCACAGTAACAGGTTTTATCACGTGATTCGCTCGGTGCAGGAAGCAGGAAGAAGTGAAACATGCAAACACACAACACATTAAAGATCACACAAGTGTTCATGTTCATGGGTGGTGCATTCACGTTTGCTGTAAACCTGAAGTTCATGCAAAGCTCCAATGTTGTCCTGTCTATTCAAGTGATAAAGAGCAGGTAGTTTTCTAAATGACTATTTAAATATATTGAGCATCCAGTTATGATTACTGAATACTTTAATAAAGATTTTATCAGTTCATCTTTCACTTCGAACTATGAGTCTGGCTGAAAGGAAGCAGGCTAAGTTGAGGGTTTAAATAAAACCATTAAAGAGGGAAGAGGGACTGGCACTGGTAACTGCTTCTGTTACAATAATGAGTCAGTGCAGCAGCCATATTGCCTTCCAGTGCATGTATATCTGTGGACCCTGCGGTCTATACAGAATTAAAGCTGACATGTGATTTTCATACATGTTGGTTTATTGCGATGTACCAACTGTATTTAGGTTATAGAATATATTTAGTTTATTTTAAAATGCCAAAATGTTTCGGCAGCTGGATAAAAATAATTTATGTGTAGGTGTGTGTGTGGGGGGAGTGGGTGTAGGACATTTTACATGTCCTACACCCACACATTTTACCCTGCAGTAAAATGTGAGCAGCTAAGTTTTGACTCGAAACAGGAAACTGAACAACCACAGAGCTAGAGTTAGTGTCTGTTACACAGACAAACTGCAGGCTGAAAAAAACACAGTCCACGTCAAAGAAACTGACTCACTTTACTGACCTTAAAACACAGAACAACTGAAGGGTAACGACTTATTTAATTTAAGAACTATAGCATTGAAACATTTGAACGAAGACAAATCAGAAGTAAAGATAGTAAGTAAAGATTGAGCTACGTGTTAGCGTGAGGTGGAAAGAAGAAAGGTTAAAAGCGAAGCCATGTGTGCAGTAGATCGGTTGGGTTACTTTTAAACTTTGTGGTTTATAACTATAGAAAGAGCTCAGTGTTGGTCTCTGTTGTTCAACATGCTCACCCAGAATGCTTTGCAATCTGTTAAAGGTATAGGTCACTACCATTAGATCATTTATTGGATCCTTCAAAACTCCTTAGAGGTGAATTGATAAGTCAACTCATTTAGACAAGCGATGACATTAAACAGGAACAATGATAACAGAGTTCTGCCTGGTCTGAGCTGGCAGGACCTGGCTTATCGAGGAAGAAAGAAAGCAGTTACAGATGTTGGCTGGCCGACATGATTGCTGATGGGCAAGCCGTGAGCACTCAGACTGTGTTTACTGCACGCCATATGGGAAGATTTTGCTGAAGCTTCAGTTGTTAACCAGGAACTGAGTGTCCGTCAGTATGAAAGGGCATTTTATACTATTGCTATTTAAACATGACCTGCATAAATGTGTATTATAATGTGTTAAAGGCACAGGTGAAGTCGTTTGCTTGCTCGCCAGGATTCCTGTGTGGACCCCCTCTAGTAATGTAGAACTATGACTCCCAGTTGCAGAGGAACACTTGTTTTGTCTTGATTTAAACTATTTTCTACCCGGCAGAACAAAACTTCGAAATAAGATATGAAAAATTAGTGAAGTAGCAAAACAGGCTGGAAACCTTAGATTTTCTTCTTCTTAAGGCATTGCCTATGTTTTGCTTTTTGTCATGAATCATAAAAATTGCTGCAAAAGAAATGCTTCAGCAGTAATTTTGACTTCACTTTTTATATATAAATGTTAAAATATTTTTGTTCATAAACACTGAAATTCAGATTTCACACACTGGATATTGTTCCGTTTCTGTTTGCTAAAACTGACACTGACTAATAGCTGAAAGTTGGCAACATAAACTGATGCTCTCTGTGTGGGAGTGTGTTTGTGTTGATTCGTTCTGTATTGATCTCTGAGCACCGCAGAAACTTGTCTAGTATGTAAGGGCTTGGAATCCATGACACTGGTTTTACTGGTCTCATCTGACTCTTGGAAAAAAATAATTATTTTTATAAGATGTTGAGCATTTCTTTGCAGCACACTGGTTTGCCTCTCTCTTCTCCTCATTTGCTTATTGAATGTTGACTCTTATGGAGGCCATACTCCGATTCACCTGGGCCTGAAAAGTCTTACAGAGGAAAAAGTAAACAACAGGGTCCAGGCAGACGTTGAAAACCGACACTATGGTGGCCGCCTCCTTCAGGTAGTACAACACCTTAACAGCAGAGCAGTTTCCCAACAGAAAAATATAGGGGAGTCGAAACAGGTGATAGGGCACAAAACACACACAGAAGATGCTGACAAGTAGCAACATGTTCCTGCGAGACTTCACCAGCTTCTCAGAGCCAGAGTTGGCCAGCTGTGTCTGCTGTGCCTGCAACACCCTGCGGGAGATGCCGTTATAGAAGAAGACCAAGGATATGAAGACTAAGAGGAAGATGATAACAGAGAAGATATGGACAATTTTTTGGACCAGCCTGACCAATGAACTAAATAGGGGACGGCAGCGTCTCGGGGTGACATTCAGATGTTTCTGGGTGATGAAAAACAGGGTGTTGCTGGTGACTGCTGGAATAATGAGACAAACCCAAGTGACCACAGAGATGATGTGGGCAGTTCGTACACTCTGCAGAATGTGAGTTTTTGAAGGATGGACTATCTTCAGATACCTGGAGAGAGAATAGAAAGAAAGGTGTAGAAAAATTCACTAATCAGTCACAGTGGTGCCAAATCTTGAGATGTCTGTGCTTTGAAATTAACAACAATGACAAGAATGGTAAAATGGTAAATGGCCTGTATTTGTATAGCGCTTTACTAGTCCCTAAGGACCCCAAAGTGCTTTACACATCCAGTCATCCACACATTCACACTTTCCGATTACAAGGCGAACTCCCAACTCTTGCGCCACGATCGCCCCATATAGTCATATATACATACATATATACATATACATACAAGAACTACAGTCTGAAATCAGTAAAGGTTCCTTACCTGTTGGCAGCAATGTACCCCATGAATAGGATGCTGGCATACATGTTGAGGAACAGGGCATAAGCTCCGACTGTGCAGTAGAGCTGCTGAATGATGAGAGAGCTGCTAGCATAGTGGGTGATGCGGAGTGGCAGAGAGAGGCAGAGCAGGAAGTCAGCAGCTGTCAGGTTCTTCATGTAGACCATCAAGCTGCTGGATGCCTGCTGCCGAACTCGACAACAGTAAAACTTCATGATGAAACCATTAAGGAGTAAACCCACCTGAAGTGACACAGAGAGGATGGAAATGACAGGACTTTGGTAGATGCACAGAGAACCTTATACCAATTTCTAAAAAAATGGAAACTGAAAATTTACCACAAACACTAGACTGTAGACCAGCATAAAGAAAGGGTTAACTGATGGGACAACCGGATCACAGGTCTTGTTCAAACTGGAAGTCAAATTGTTGGGGCCATCCATGTTTGTGGAGCTGAAAAAATACATATAATACATATAATAATAAATACATTGTGTTAGTGTTCAAGTTTCATCTTGAAAAAGATTCAGTTCAATCCAATGTATTTCTATAGCACCAAATCACAACAACAACTGCCTCAAGAGAGTTCATATTGTAAGGTAAATAATACAAAGAAAACAGAGAAAACTCCAACAACCATATGACCCCTGTAAGGAAGCGCTTTGGAGACAGTGACAGGAATAAACGTCTAATAGAACCAGGATCTCTGAGGGGCGACTATCTGCTGTGACCGGTTGCAGGTGAGCAGATGAAGACAGGACAAATAAATGCGGTTAAAAAGAGCCAGAGATTGACAATAACTAGTGATTAAATGCAGAAAGGTGTGTGAACACATATTAACTGAAAAATATGACTAAAGAAGAAACACTCGGTGCACCAGGGGAATCCTCCAGCAGCCTACACTTATTGTAGTGTAACTAAAAGAGGGGTCAGATTTACCTGAGCCAATGCAAACCATACCACTTTATCAAAACTGCTTTTTTCAGACAACCTGATAATAACCAATTACAGTAGTCCAGCCTAGAACTAATGCATTTACTAGTTTTTCAGCATCACTCTGAGACAGGATATTTCTAATTTTGGACATACTGCAAAACTTGAAGAAAGCAGTCTTACATATTTCTGTAATATTTGCATTGAAGGACATGTCCTGGTCAAAAATGACTCCAAGGTTCCTCACAGCATTACTGGAGGCCAAGGTAATGCCATCCAGAGTAAGAATCTGCTTAGATACCATATTTCTAAGATTTTCAGGGCCGAGTACAATAACCTCAGTTTTATCTGAATTAAGAAGCAGAAAGTTAGCGGCCATCCAGGTCTTTATGTCTTTAAGACATTCCTGCCGTTTGACTAATTGGTGTGTGTTACCTGGCTTCATGGATAGATAGAGCTGCGTGTCATCTGCGTAGCAGTGAAAATTTATGCTATGTCTTCTAATGATGCTGCCTAGGGGAAGCATGTATAATGTAAACAGAATTGGTCCTAGCACTGAACCCTGTGGAACACCATAATTGACCTTAGTGTGTGAAGAGGCAACATCTCTCTTTAAGACAGATATTTGTATTTACTGACAATTCAATTCCATTCAAGATATTTGTCTTACGGTGCATTCTATGTAACACACCTGAACAGTCAATTACCAACATGTACACAATTTTCTGGGGACAGTAATTTATTTTCTTCTTATCAAACCTGTAACATGAGATTAATTAAGAGTCTGTATTTGTTTTGCATTGGCACAGATCTTCATGCCTTGCACTGAGTATATTTATTCGGAATGTAAACAAATGTTGTAACCAGATATTTATGTCAATTGTCAAAAATATAATGGGCATGGAATGTCATTGGTATCTCCAATCCTGTACTTTTCTTGCCAAGAAGATGATACTTCTTGATGGTGCCAAATAATAAGATTTCAGATCATAATTTTAGATTTACTGTGTTCATGTATTTCTTAATTGGGGAGATCGTGGCTCAAGAGTTGGGAGTTCGCTTTGTAATCGGAAGGTTGCTGGTTCAAGCCCCGGCTTGGACAGTCTCGATCGTTGTGTCCTTGGGCAAGACACTTCACCCGTTGCTGCCTACTGGTGGTGGTCAGAGGGCCCAGTGGTGCCAGTGTCCGGCAGCCTCGCCTCTGTCAGTGCGCCCCAGGGTGGCTGTGGCTACAATGTAGCTTGCCATCACCAGTGAGTGAATGTGTGGATGACTGGGTGTGTAAAGCGCTTTGGGGTCCTTAGGGACTAGTAAAGCGCTATACAAATACAGGCCATTTACCTTTTAATACTGCACCTCCACTGTTGTTTGCACAACTTTGATCAGAACAGGTAATCAGAGCTTTGAGGTTGAGAAGTCTGGGCTCAGACCACTGTATATGCATTTTGTGGAAGAAACACTGGTGTGCAGCAGAAAAATTACTGAATATATCATTGTTCAATATGAATATAATTGTGTGCTAATCACAGATTTTTCATAATGAACTCCACATATGACTGTAAGATTGTCAGTACACTTGGCAGCAGGATGCCTTAGGCCTGGCAGAAACCAGCTGTAGTGCTGAGGCAGCTGTGTGGAGTGTTTATCTTTCTCATTACAGGAATTAAGTTAAGCAGGAATTCAACAGAAGTACAAAAGATTTAAGGATGAGTGTCAGGTCACAATTTTAAGACCAATATGATGAACTTTGTCCAGCACATCATTTGTGGATTCAGCTTTTTAAATCCAACAAAAATCAAACCACTCAAAAAGATCCTCTGGAACAGAGCAGAGTTTTTGAAACAGAGCTTACTGAACAGAGCCATATCTAGAGCAAAACAGAACATCACAGAAGAACAAGACAAAGCAAAGCAAACCTGGGTGAAAAGCGTTAAGCACATGTGCATCAAAAACTAACAAAGATAAAAAAAGATTAAGACGAGGACCCACAAACCCCCACCAGATGCATCAAATCAGCCAAATTCTACCAACTGTAAGAGACAAACCTGTCAGCATAACCAATAAAACTGCCATAGTCTAAATTAGTAGGTCTTAAAGCAACCGCTGCGCATCACATGCAAGTATATGGGTCATAAACAATTTAAGTATGTGGGTCACTTGCTTAACATTGTAATTCCAGTATATAAACACTCCTGCATAGGTATCTATAAAAATATATATGATTTCAGAGTATGTTTAATAAAAAAAACCAGCAAGACTCACACGTGTTTTCGCAGACTTCAGTGAGCAGGAGAGGCTGCTTCAGTTGTTATGCCTTCTCAATGTAACTGTATTGTTAGAGATCAGGAAACACACCGTGACCACACCACTAACCTGCACTCTGACTTATTTTCTGTTTGACGTCACTGCTAGACTGTTTCAACATATTTCCACCACAGAAAACCCAGACGTCATTTTCAGATCAGATGTGGTCAACAGGTTGTTTATATATAGTACTTACTTCACCTGTCTGCAGTTTTTTCTTAGATGATCTCACATTATCTTACAAGAACAATCCACGAGCAGGAAATCTATCATAAGCAACAAAGCAAAGCACTTCCACGTCCATGGTTCGAGTTGATCTGAGGTTCTTCATTTAAAAATCTGATTGTGATCTAAAGTAAAAATAAAAGGGAGGGGGCATCTTTGAGGTCTGAGGCTATTATGGTTTTAAAGATTTCTCCCCTAGTGCTCTTTGAATTTTAAGTGCATTAGTCAGCCTGTTCATCAAAATCATCCATGCCAGCCACACCATCATTTTTTTTAGGTTGATCCTCATATCTCTTCTGCAACAGCACCACCTGCAGTTTCTATAGGATAGTGTTTTCCTGGGATGATAGAGGAAGAGAAACTGTACCTTTGCTCCTGGTTCCATCTCTGAATATTCACAGGTTTCACCCACAAACTTTCCCAAACTTTCGTTATCTATAAAGACCACACAAGCTCACTCAGAAAGCCAGCTAAAAATGTCACTTCTGGTCCGACTGGGGAAGGGACCAGAGAAAACTACAGTTCACCTTTGTTTTGGCAAGTGTCATTACTGCCGAAGTGAATTATTATTTTGTGAGGTTTACATTTATTTGCAGTTTCAGGTTTCCATTCGGTGTCGCGTGCGCTGCACCTGGTAATTGACTATGGTTGCTGGTGTTTCTCACTTCACGTTTGTCAAAACGGAATTGGCAATAAGAAGAGTTTTTTCTTTGGTGTGTGTGTGTCACAGAGTGCCAGAAAATGATGTGAAATGTGAACATGTTGGTGGCGTACTGGGGGCTTCTATTTAAGACTACACCTCCTTCTCACTGTCACCCAGTCGGCCTGGTTTCTGCTGGGGAAAGCTAATAGTGGGTAAGCTACACAGAGTGACTACAGGTGCCTCGCTAGGAGAGTGTGCTTTGAATATAGCACATGGAGATTACATTATGAAAAGAGTCTTATTCTATTTGAGCACCTTAACGGGAAAAGGATGCGACACAATACCACAGAGAGAGCCAACACTAAGTGAGAGCGTCAAACACTCGATAAACTCATAAAGTAATGAATGTTGTTTAAGGGTTCAAATGCAGGGATCCTGCAGTTCACGACTGAGAATTAAAATAGTCCAAATTCTTTTGGCTCCAGTAAAATGATCAGTGTGGTTATTCTCCCAGGTGTTATACTAAGGTGTAATGTTCAGCATCAATTAAAAACAGGATTTAGGGGGTTTTTACTTTCTAAAAAACTAAAGCATACAGCAGTGCTGTAACTTTAGGTGTAAATGAATACACAGTCACTCAAAGTACAAAATAGACCCACACATTGTCACAGTATGTGACAGTACTATATTCAGCACTGTGATGAAAAAAAATCTCACTATAGCTTTGCACATCAGTTCAGAGTAAAAAAAAAAGAGAGGAAATAACTGTTGTGGTTTCACATGCAATGTCATACAACATAGCAACCTGCAAAAATACAAAACATAAAACAAAAGAAAAGACTTTATCAAAGGTTTCTGGACTGAACTGAACTAAACTCTTCATATTCAAGTTACATTTTCAATCTGACTGACAGGAAGGTTGAGGCTTAGAAAGATCACTACAAAGGTGGTTTATAGGTATTGCCTAAAGTTTTTATACAAGAATGTCGTGGTAATTTTAGGTTTTTAATGATTTATTTGAACTCTTCCACTTTCAAGGTGAAATGATTGTAAACCACGTATCTTTAAGGAGTTTACAAAATAAGAACTGCGTGTACAAATTTGAATTTCTTTTCTTCTCTGAATTCTCCGTAATTCAAACAGGATCAGAAGGGAATCGTTGCTTTTTGTTAAGTTTACGGATATGACTTATGAATTACATCTATATGAGCCTTTACACCAAGGTCCTGTTTTACCAAAATAGTGCAGTACAGCTTGTCACATTGTTGCTTCGCCAGTCAAAAGGGAAGTGTAAACACAAGAGTCACATTTGTACACATCATCACACGTCTTCATTAAATGCATTTCCTATACTTCAGACCAAAAATGTGAAATCAGTCAGTAGGGTAGCAAAACAGTTGAAAATCTTTTCTCCTTTATAAGCATCGGCAGTTAAGACATCCTATCTTAACTCAAATTAATGCTGAAAGGTTGATATCTCAAATGCCTTTTAAGACACACAGAAATTCAGTTTTCACATATTTTTTTGTATGAAACACTGCTGACATTCGCGCTATCCATGTGTTTGTGTTGAGTTCAGGCTTGTATTGATCTTTTAGCTTAGCAGAAGCTCCTGTGGTTCACGAGGACTTGGATCTATGACACGCTCTCAGAATCAAAGCAAATCTCTGCATTTTCTTGAATGTAAATCTTTTCCCAACAGCTTACTGGCTTAACTCACTGCTGTAGCAATGTACAGCTGCTCTCTCCTGCTCATTCACTTGTTGAATGTTTCCTCTCCAGGACACCATCCTCACCCGGGACCGAAAAGTCTTACTGAGGAAAAAGTAAACAACAGGGTCCAGGCAGATATTGAAAACTGCCACCATCGTGGTCACCTCCATTATATAGTTCAAGACTGAAACAACAGAGCGACTGCTTGTCAAAAAAGTTGAGGGAAGTCGAACCAGGTGATAGGGGACAAAACAAACACAGAAGATGCTGACCAGCACTAACATGTTTCTGCGAGACTTCACAAGCTTGTCGGAGGAGGCCAGCTGCCTCTGCTGTGCCTGCAACACCCTGCGGGAGGTGCTGTAGTAGAGGAAGACCAGAGATATGAAGACCACGAGGAAGATGATGATGGACAAAGTGTGGATGATTGTGAAAAACAGGCTGACTGATGCACTAATGAATGGATCACAGCAGCTGGGGATAGAGTTCAGAGGCTTCTGGGTAATGAAAAATAAGATGGTGTAAATAACTGCTGGAGCCAGGAGACAAACCCAGGTGACCACAGAGATGATGTGGGCAGTTCGCACTGACTGCAGAATGTGAGTTCCTGATGGATGAACAATCTTCAGATACCTGAAGAGAGAAAAGAGGCAGTATGAAATTTCACTGATCACAGTCACAGTGGAGCCAAATCTGCAGAAGACATTATTGAGTTACAAAGAGATGTCTATACTTTGATGAGGGAAACAGGGATTGTACTTACCTGTTAACAGCGATGTACCCCATGAACAGGATGCTGGCGTACATGTTGAGGAGCAGAGCAGAAGCTCCAAAACTACAGTAAAGCTGCTGAACAATGGCAGACTTGCTGGCATAGAAAGTGATTCGCAATGGCAGAGAGAGGCAGAGCAGGAAGTCAGCAGCTGTCAGGTTCTTCAGGTAGACCATCAAGCTACTCAATGTCTGCTGCTGACGACGAAAGTAAAATTTCATGATGAAGCCATTGAGGGGTAAACCTACCTGAGAGGACAGAGATGAAGAAGGCAGGAGTTAAGTGCATGCACAGCGATCCTTAAAAAAATTTCTAACAGAACATAATCCGAGGATTTGAAACATACCAGAAACACCAGACTGTAGACCAGCATAAAGAAAGAGTTGACTGATGTGGCGACAACATCACACGTCTGGCTCAAAGTTGAAGTCATATTTTTTAAGTCACTCATTTTTCCCAAAGCTGAAAAATAAATCTGCCTTCAGAGATCCCTCTTTCAAAGCATCTGGCTTCATAGTCTCTTAGTGTTAATCAAAGTCCAGTTTTAAATGTTGCTTTTAAGATTCAATACAGCTCTTTTTATACATGCTCCTTTCTGGAGGAGTTTACTGAAAGTTTAATTCTATTCAGTTTACAGTTGTCTCAGGTTGCTTTCCCCTACAGTCTTGCAGCTTTGAAGACAAAGTTGAGAGCTTAACATGCAAGTACAGAAACCACTGTTAGATGTTATCTCTTATGTTTAGCCTACATATGCAATCCAACACTGACTCTTAACTGACCCATTACTCTGAACATTATAAGCTGTTTTCTATACCAGCATTTAACTGGATATAATCCTTATCAAGTACTTGCGACATGGGATTGGTGCACAATTTATGAAGAAATATCCACGTGCAGAGAAGAAATTCTTCAATATATTACAGTATTGAATATACAACACTAAGTACAATGGTGTGTTCATAATGAATGCTACAAATGAGTGTAAGGTTGATTTTCAGGTCAGTTAGCATTACTTAGGCCTTTGTCAATGACAAATTTGTAATAGTGTTACAGGTTTTCCATTTGGAACACAGTCAGAAGCCAGCTTTGGTATTGAGATAGCTGTACGGAAGTATTATACATTGTTTCTCCTCTCACGTGTCAGGAGCTGGTAAAATCATATTTTAAGATAAGCATGAAATCACTAAAAGTACAAAAAACTTGAGGATGAGCAACAAGCAGGACTCACCTTTATTTCTGCAGTTTTTAGTGAGCAAGAAAAACTGCTTGAGCTGTTAGGTGTTCTTTTGTAGTATTGCTTTAGATCAGGAAACAAACAGCGATCACACTTCTACACTGCCCACTAACTTATTTCCTGTTTGCCTTCACTGCAAAATAGTGCAACATTTTTAAAACACAGAAAAAAACAAAGCGTCCTGCCCTTTGCAGCCAAAAGATTACAGACTCCGGCAGTTTTGGAGATAAAGGTGGTTCCGCATTATTGTCTAAACCATCTTCTTCCCCGGTAGGTGCTGAGTTTTTCATTTTGGCTAAGAAAAAAAAAACATTTAGGCCATGCACTGACTACTGTAACCTGAAGAGTAAGTATCCTTTGCCACTCATTAGATCTGCTCTTGAGCCTCCTCTGAGCTCCCCCCTCCTCTCCTCCTCTGAAACATTTACCACTTGGTCCATATCAGGATGGAGGATGAATGTAAGGCTGTGTTTAACACATGTTTAGGACATTTTGAAGATCTTGTGATGCCTTTTTGGATCACAATTGCACCTGCAGTCTTCCAGGACTTGGTTAATGATGTGTTGAGGGACCTTTTGAACATTTTTGTCTTTGATCACTTGAATTATATCCTGATTTGTTTAAGTCTCTAAAGAAACACTGGATAGGCTGCAACCTTGTGCATTATTTTCCTGTTAGTTAGCCCCCACAGTGCAAAATTAGAATGTGGGGTGATTGTGAACTACTCAAGGTTGGGCTGAGGCTGGACAAATGGTGACACTGGTTGGAGGGAGCTGAACCGCCTTTTCTCATAAAACAATAAAAGCAGTACCAAATGGCACTTCCTAGTCCTACAAAAACTGCCCACAGTGTCAGACACCGCTAAATTATTTATTGACCGTGTTTTCAAACTACATAAAATTCTAATAGAAGTTGTGCCTGACAGAGGACTGTAGAGACAGATCTCACCATGCATTCGCACACCACCTCCAGCAGAACTGGTGGATCTGGACACAGATCAGAGAGGTCAAAATTGGATGCCCCAAAGGTGGAGAATGATAAGGCTGAGATCATGTGGGACAAGGTGCAGATGGACAAACTGGTGATGGTTAACCAAGAGCACTCAGGGCAGAGACCTCCAAAATTGGGTGGGTGGCTCCAGTACATTCAAGGAATGACATCCAAGATCTCTGTCTAGTTTAGTGCAGTCTTAATAAAAGCAAAGACAATGTACACGATTCTCTGGTAGAGTATCCAAGCTTGAAGGATGAAGATAGTGTGGATTTATTGATATATGTAATACACATATATACAAGAGAAGATGGATGAATGGATTGAAGATATTCATTGCTAGTTACAGTTAAGCAAGACGTTCTAAGAGCAATTGGAGGAGAGTTCCAGATTTTAAGCCCTATGCGAGTGTCCCCAAGAGGGTTAGGGACCCCCTAGGGATCTTCTACGTAATCACACGAGCCAAGGTGTGAAAACAGGTGTGGGTCACAATCAGCCAAGGTTTCGGTGAACCCATTGTGAAACCTAGCTCCACCATATCATGTGATTTACTGAGGCCCAGGATGTGAGTAGGTGTGAAGGGATCTGGGAAAGGATCTCAAAACAAATAAATACACAGAAGCCACAGTGCAGAAAGCCCCAGGGACCGAGTCCGCAAGCTCTGCCGCCAGCTGGCTACACCTGAGCAGGCCAAGCTCTGGGCCCAGACCCGCGAAGGAACTGCCAGGAGTCGGCCAGTACAGACCCAAGCATGCATTTGCTCCCTCATGCACACATACAAAACCACTCACACACTCACCCAACATCGAGACTCACAGAAATGAATGCTGTACATACACTCACACTCCTCATACACACTCTATACTCGCAGGTCCAGGCAATAGTGATGTGTCGGTCGTGAACGAAACGGCTCTTAGAGCCGACTCTTTGAAGTGAATGACGCGAGGTATGGCGTTATTTTTGTGCCACTATTCTGAGCGCATGTAAAAAAAATTTGAGCACAAGTAAAAAAAAGTTCGCAGGTGCAAGTGTTGCATTTTGAGGAGAAATTTATTTTGAGCGAAGAATAGCTGAATTTGAGTGATCAAAATTCATTGCTGCGTGCAAAAAATTTATTTCCGTGTTTGCTATTATCCACACACACACACAATAGCGACCCCTCTCGCTCAGTTTTTGCATTTGCGCTCGCTCGCAATGTGTTGCTTGTGCTCTCAACATTTCTGCCTGTGCGCACTCAACTCTTTCTGTACACCGTTATTTTTGTGCCACAAAACCAGCCAATCACAGACTTGGATGCAAAAAATCTGATTGGCTGTTCTGCTCTCCAATCAGCTTGAAATGACGAAATGCAATATCCCAGAATCCATTTCGTCCAAAACTCAAACGAGGCAGTGGCGGAGGAACACAGAGTGGCGGAGTTTGAAATATTACTCTTTCTGGGTCACAAAATAAACTTTTAAGATATTTTCATGCGAGAATGGTGCTGTGTGAACTTCAAATACCTGCTCGATTTATCAAGACATCACATATTTGCATAACTGCTCTAATAAAATCTATATTTGATCCCATACCCACATAGCAAGCAGGTGTGGCCTGGATCTGGTATCAAGCCAGCAGTCCTTTTTGACCTCTAGTATGATAAGACGTATGTTATCCAGATATGGGCCAGCCCTGGCATAGATGGAATTGTCTATGTGATGGCATGCCATGTCTGGCTCGATTGTGGTTTGGTTTATGTGGCCCAGGCCCATAGAAAACAGGTCTGGCCCGGATCTGGCATCAAGCTGGCACTTCTGACTGACAGGTGTCATGGCAGAGTGTATGTCAACCAGATATGGGCCAGGTCTGGCAATGATGCCACAGTTTATGCTAGGGGTCCCCAATCCCAGTCCATGAAGGCCGGTGTCCTGCAGGATTTAGATGTGTCCTTGATCCATCACAGCTGATTTAAATGGATAAATCACCTTCTCAACATGTCTTGAAGTTTTCCACAGGCCTGGTAATGAGCTAATCATTTGATTCAGGGACACTGGCCCTCGTGGACTGGGATTGGTTTATGCGATGGCATGCCATATCTGGCCCGATTTTGGTTTGGCGTATGTAGCCCAGGGCCATAGAAAACAGGTCTTCCCTGGATCCGGCATCAAGCTGGCAAATTAACACCAGTGAACTCATTGGGGTTTCTTTTCTGAATCTTATCAACAGTTTTAATAAGCAGGTCTCTCTGTTTTAATGCTGAGAGGAACACACATCAAACACTGAAGAAGAGTTAAAAGGGACTGCTGAGTATGCTGTAGTAATCTTCTTTTTAACATCAAGTGGAGTTCACACTTTCATTTTGAGAATAGGAAGGACATCTGTCAGGATTGTAGAATAACTACAGGTCTGCAGTGTAGAAAACCTTTTACATAAAGACATAACAGCTATTTCGAGGTTAATCCTAGAAAGTTGATTTTCCTTATCTGGATGTTGGTTTTCAGTGGGAGAAATGTTTTGTGAGTGCTTCGGTTTCTTTTAGAAATGTTTTTTTTTTTTTTTTTTTGAAAATACAATATCCAGTTCAAGAGAATCAAGTTTCTGGGATTTCCTTAACTGGATGATTGTCCATGTATCAAGAGATTTGGGGGTTCATGTGCACAGATATCTGACTAGGTGCTGTACACTTAATGTTCAGGCCAGTTTGTTACATTCTGCTGTTTACTGCAGGAGTGTAATTTGGATTACCAATGGGAAAATGGCCTGTGTCAATATTTGATGCAATAGATTTTGATTTTAAGCGATTGCAAAGCATTCTGGTTGGTGTAGGATGTTTTAATCTTTCAAACAACAGAGACCAACTCTGGACTGTTTCTGTGGTTAGAAATAAAAAAAGTTTAAAATTTAAAAGTAATTACAACATTCTACAGCACATGTGGCTTAATTTCTAACCTTTGTACCTTTCTCTCCACACTAACTTGTAGCTCAAACAGTTCACTACATTTATATCTCATCTGCTTTCTTTAAATTTTTAGTGATGCAGTTTTTCAAAAAAACAACTGTCACTAACAGCTCCATGGTCATCCATTTTCCTGCTTTTGAGAAACTTCAGTTTTACTGCAGGCCTGAACTCATGCAGCTACGAACACACACACACACACATACAATGTAAGACTTTTAGGAGTACATTAATCTTGTGGTTTCAGCATGTCTTGTAGCTCAGCAGTCTGTCACCTCTCTGGCCCACATGAGTCTCCTTCCTCTTCATTTGGAGTGTTTTTATATTTCTCAGGTCTCATTAAAGACAAGAAAACCAATGACAATGTGAATTATCTACCCTAACACCTGACTAACTTGGGTGTCCTACCTGATGGCTAAGCTTCTGCTGGTCTAGATTTTAGGGTCACTTTGGCTCCATCCATATCCATCCAGATCTTTGCAACCAACAACAAAAATTCTCTTAATGAAATGGTCTAATTCTCAAATAAATTTGCAAAATAAAGTAAGAATAAAATAAGACCTCTCAATATAAAAAATATTTACAAACCTTGTTACGTCCCGGTCTAGGGGTGCCAGTACGCAACATAAGATTCAAAAGAAGAGTGACCCCACCCTGGTCCCCAAAACCATACCAAAGCCAATATATATGTGAAAAGTGGTTTATTGTGCCTAAACTGAAGTGTGACTCTGGGGTGAACAAAGGCCAAAATTACAAACAAAGCAAGCTTAAACAGTTGGGGAGGTGCTACCTAAACCCTATGTGATAAAAAAAAAAAAAAACTAAATCAAACAAAATGCAAATGCTACACCTAGCTCTCTAACTGGATAAACAGGAGAAAACAAGAAATAACAAGGCAGCTCCCCCCTTCTGCTTCAGTGACTATTTACACATGAATCTAACTGTACATTATATACAAATGGAGACATTCTTCAGAAAACACACACAAAATGTCAAAGGATTTGGAGGCCAAGGATGGGTCTGCTGCTGCTGTCAGTGGCTGCCACAGGACAACTGCTGGTGAGGGATTTTCAAAGCAATCACAAGATCAGGGGACCAATCAGCAGCCGCCAGCTCTCCAATGAGGAAGGACCTGTGGACTCCTAAAGACACAGACAGAAACAAGAGACAACCCCTAGGACTCCAGTCTCGGCCAGGGCCGTAACAAACCTAAAAGGGTTGGCATAGTAAAAAAAAACAAAAAAACAATTGCCATGTCTTTTCCTACAATTCTCAGAATAATTTATAGACAGAGTTGGGAAGATTACTTTTAAAATGTATTCCACTACAGAATACATGCCCCAAAATGTATTTTGTAATGTATTCCATTACGTTACTCAATGAGAGTAATGTATTATTGTCATGGTCTGGGCGAGCCTAAGTAACTTTCCTCAGCATCAGCTCTCCTCCTCTGGGTGGAGCCCTTCCTGCCCCTCCCCGTTCCTCAGCTGCAGGCAATTATTCTGGCAGTATTTAGGAGCAGCGCACACTATGAGTCTTCGCCAGATCGTCTGCTAACCTCAGTTAGTTCACAGCCTCATGTTCCTGTGTATTTTTCAGTGTGCATTACTTACCCCTGTCTCCTAGTCGGTACCTGGACTCATCATTCCAAAACCTGCCATAGCTTCGTTCCTGGATTCCGGTCAGCTGCTGCTTAATCCTTTTCAGACAAACTGCCACTCACACCTGCCTGCCTCCCTGCATACCTGTATTGGACTCAGCACTCGCCTGGACCTCACCTCGCCTCCACCTTCAGCTAATCCCCGCCTGCGAACACGTAAGCCATCCCAGCTTGTCAAATGGAGAAACACTCGCAACTCCTTGGACTGTTCTGATTTTCCTCTCCTACGTTTCAGTGCCCTGGTCTGCCACAGCTTCCACCAGCCCCACTCCAGTTTCAGCAGTTTAGTGACCTGACTGTTCCATGCTCGCCCTAGCCCCGCACCTCACAGACACCACGCTTTTGCACTAAGTTTAATCTTGTTTTCTGTCTTAAATATTTATGTTAGGAACACGTGTAAATAAAAGTTTTTGTTTTCGCAAATCACTTCGAGCTTCCGGTCTTTGGTTCTGCGCCTGAGTCCATTCCACGCCACGGGCCTCTGAGCTATGACAATTATGAATACTTTGGATTACTTAATATATTATCATGCTTTTTGCAACTACATTGATGAACTATTGCTGTGTGATTTATTACTATTACTGAAGGCTACTCGCCATACCAATACCAACTAGATTTTTAAATCTTAATATAAAATGAGTAAAAGTAGGGGGACATTAGGTAAGGCTGCCCTTTTTGCAGCGATCTCGTATATAAAACAGGTCCGCGGCTCCAAACCGTAGTAAAGGGACCTCTGGCTCATACATTGGGTTCCGTGTCGGGCTCGTAGCCGAAAAATAGCTTTACTTTGTTGTCTGGGTCAACTGTGCTAGCGAGAGACAGAGAGAGGCGTTGAAAGGCTGCTCCAATGGAACTTATTGTTTCAGAGGAAAAGACTCTCCTTTTTCTCCCTCCCTCGCGCTCACAGACACATAACGGATATGGCAGTCCATTCTCCCTGCAGCACGGACTACACTGCCCATGAGTAGGGATGTGTACCGGTATCCGGTGCCATTATGGTACCGGTTCTGACATCAACAGTAGTAACCAGACCGAAAAGCAGCGCACATTTCAGTGCTTTATTTTGGTGCCTTTTTTTTCCTGAGATGTCATACACTTTGGATTCCAGCCAACAATTTTACCTTTGCAAGGATAGTAGGCGGGCCCAGGCACGTACGTTCTTTTAGAGCAGAGCTACAGATTAAAAATGCGAGCCACTTCTCACTCCCGAGGCGTAACATTCCGACGTTTTGTCACGTCCCGCGGCCTTCCTGAGGAACACGAAAGGTGACCTTCCACGTTGTTATGGTATGCGGCGGGTTCCAGCCCTGTATTGCAGCCCTAAGCCTAACCTTATTTGTAACCTTAACCATAACCTTATGCCTAACCATAACCTTATTCCTAACCTTAACCAGCACTTTAATGATGTGAAATAGTGTTTTCCCAAGCGATTTTAAGGGAAAAAGCGAAGATGTGTAGATTGAGTCCAAACGGTTCTCACGTGTCCGCAGTTTTGTGATGTCGTCACGTAGGAATGCGTTGGGTGCCCGAAAACGTAATATGTTGACGATTTGTCACCTAGCGTAAAATGTTACGCTTTGGGAGTGAGAACGTGTTGAAAATGCCCAAGGCGAAGCGGTCAAAAGTCTGGCTGTACTTCACAGCAAAAGATGCAAACTCAGCAGCCTGCAACAAGTGCTTTAAGCTGATACTGTGATACTGTCAAAGGAGGTAACACCTCGAATCTGACAACAAACCTTGAGACGTATAGCGTTTTGTTAAAAGCCGAGAAATGCGCCGTGTTTGATAGCTTGCTGCGAGACCTCACACCAAGCACATCTACTGCAGGTGTGGTGCCTGTTATCGGACCTGGAGTTAGCAACATCCCCCAAGAACCCTAAGAGGAGAGTCCTGGCCCCTAGCCCTGCCAGTGTAGCAGAAATGATGACGGATGATGATGGCAGCAGCAGCAGCCGTTCTCTGAGTAGCTTAATGTTGTTCGTGTGTAATTTACGTTGAGTAGGCTAACCACGTTATTAAATTAATGCACGCAAGCTGAACTAGCAAACACCGTCGTAGTTACATGCGGCTGTCTTCTTGTTTGATGGCAGATATTCCCTTCACCCTGGCCAAAAAGGCTAAAATGACCAAAGAAAAAGTGGAAAACAGCTAAATATGAGAGGTTTTTGGAATTTTTTCATTGTTTAAGCACTGCTTCCAGCCAAGAGTGATACCATATATGCCCTTTAGCTGCAGAAAAAGCTAACATTGTTATCTTTTTACAAAAAAAATCAGCTGAACATGGGACGTTTTTGGACAAAGTTTGTGTTCTCTATTCTTTAAGCACCGGTTCGAGCACCGTTTAAGCACAGGCACCGTTTCAAAAGTACCGGTTTGACACCGGTATCGGATAAAACCTAAACGATACCCATCCCTACCCATGAGGCTACATTCTTTAGGGCTATGCCCTTAACACTTCGCCTATTGCCTTCACATTAAATTATTCTTAAAAATATTTCCTCACGCCATTATGAGACTCGTGATTGAGACACAGGCATTAGAGCCTCTTAATGCGTATTTTGTTTAGGTTTCCACAACCGTGGAATTACCTAAAATAGAGCGGGCATAGCCAAACATTTGAAACAGGAAAAGACTGCAGAGTAATCCATTTATTTAAACAAAGTAACTGTATTCTGAATACCACCTTTTTAAACGGTACCTGTAACGGAATACAGTTACTCATATTTTGGATTTTAAATATTTAACGGCGGTACATGTATTCCATTACTCCCCAACACTGTTTGTAGAACACAACAGATTTTGTCTTGTTTTAAGCTTATTTGTTTTGCAAGGAACTGAACTCTGATTGAAAGCGAACTGCTCCTCTCTCTCTTCAATCCACTGTACAACAATAGTCTCCTGCTTGTCTGTGAAGGTTCTCAGTCATCCAGGTCATCGTAGTCTAAGGAGCTTGGAAAGAAAAGCATCTGGACTTCTTTAAGTTGTTTGAAGACGTTTCACCTCTCATGCAAGAAGCTTCTTCAGTTCTAAGGTGGAGAATCTCAGATTTGGGGAGTATTCCCCCGAGAGGGACAATCGACCCCCTAATGATCCTCTACCTAATCACATGAGCCAAGGTGTGAAAACAGGTGTAGGTCACAATCAGCCAAGGTTTCGGGTGAGCTCATTGTGAAACCTGGCCCCACCCTATCATGTGATGGCAGACAGTTGGTGTCGTAAACCACCGCCTCTGTTCAAAGATGGTCGCTCACAGTGAACATAAATGGCTTCTTTCACTCCTCTTTCAAACCATCTGTCCTCTCTGTCCAAAATGTGAACATTGGCATCCTCGAAAGACTGACCTTTGTCCTTTAGATGCAGATGGACGGCTGAGTCTTGTCCCGTGGAGGTGGCTCTTCTATGTTGTGCCATGCGCTTGCGAAGTGGCTCTTTGGTCTCTCCAATGTAGAGGTCTGGGCATTCCTCGCTACACTGAGTTTTGTGTTCGGGATGAACCAGTTTCTGTCTGAGTGTGTTGCTGGGTCTAAAGTACACTGGGATGTCTTCTGCTTTCCTTTCCAAAAACTCGTACAGATTCATCCATAATCAAGTTATTTGTTATGGACTTCTCATGGGCCAAGATCAGCAAATTCCTCTTTCTTTAATGTAACAAAAGTAAATAATCTTTACTAAAATTGCTGAGATTATATCAGTATATGAAACGTAGAGAACTGTTGAGTGCAGAGTTGAAAGCTGCTTGATGCCTGCTTCTGTGCTCACAGTGTTGTGTCTGTCTCCTGCAGGGTTAATGCTCCTTGCTGCTCCTTGCTGAGCTCACTCTCTTCAGTTGCTTGTTGGATATTGGTCATAATGGACACCTTTCTCATCTTTGCCCGGAAAGACTTACAGAGGAAAAAGTAAACAACAGGGTCCAGGCAGACATTGAAAACTGCCACCATGGTGGTCACCTCCATTATATAGTTCAAGACTGAGACAACAGAGAAATTGCTCTGCAGAAGACTATAGGGAAGACGAACCAGGTGATAGGGGACAAAACAAACACAGAAGATGCTGACCAGCACTAACATGTTCCTGCGAGACTTCACAAGCTTCTCAGAGCCAGAGGAGGCCAGCTGCCTCTGCTGTGCCTGCAACACCCTGCGGGAGGTGCTGTAGTAGAAGAAGACCATACATATGGAGACCAACAAGAAGATAATGGGAGATAAAGTGTGGATGATTGTGAAGAACAGCCTGACCGATTCGCTAAAGAAGGGATCACAGCAGCTGGGGTTAGAGGTCACTGGGGTCTGGGTGATGAAAAACAGGATGGTGTATGTCACAGCTGGAACCAGGAGAAAAACCCAGGTAATGATGGAAATGACATAGGAAGTTTTTACTGTCTGCAGGATGTGAGTTCCTAAAGGTTGGATGATCTTTAGATACCTGAAGAGAGAAGACAAGGGGGCTGAGTAGATGAATCAGTCACTATTTATTAATTAATGGTTTCAAATCAGCAGAAATCATTAATAAAGTCAAAATTCTTGTCAGTGCTTTAGTCAGTCACTATTCATTAATCAGGCACAGTGGTTTCAGATCCGTAGAAATTAATAAAGTCAAAAGTGATGTCAGTGATTTAGTCAGGCTGTCAAAATTTGTAGTAAAAAACCTTGTCATGAAATGCAGTGTGAAATCAGTAAAAGGTTCCTCTAAGCTTCATCATGAAGTTTTACCTGTTGGCAGCGATGTAGCCCATGAATATGATGCTGGCGTACATGTTGAGGAAGATGGCACAAGCTCCAAAACTACAGTAGAGCTGCCGAATGATGACAGAGCTGCTTGCATAGTGGGTGATGCGGAGTGGCAAAGAGAGGCAGAGCAGGAAGTCAGCAGCTGTCAGGTTTTTCAGGTAGATCTTCAAGCTGCTCGATGTCCGCTGCTGTGCTCCACAAAAGTGAAACTTCATGATGAAGCCATTGAGGATTAAACCCACCTAAAGAAACACAGAAAGGATGGAGAGGACAGGACTTCAGTACATACACTGAGAACCTTTAACACATTTCTAACAACACAATGTGACTATTTGAAACTTACCAGGAACACTAGCGTGTAGACCAGCATAAAGAAAGGATAGGCTGAAGTGTTAACAGCATCACAGGTCTGGTTGGAAGATGAAGTCACATTTGTTGTGTCAACCATGTTTCTAGAGTTGAAAAATAAATCCAATTTATTGAGATCAAGGAGCAGTCATAGAAATCCACTGCTCAGTCTTAAGTGACCTATTATTCTAACAGTTTATCATTAGTATTGTTTTTTAATTCGTTCTTCTTTTTTTCAGATCTAAATCACCATACTCAGTGTCTCAAGACCAGTGTTGGGCAAGGTACTTTGAAAAAGTAATTACTAGGAAAAGTAACCATTGTGTTACTTTAAACTTTTTTTAACCCTCTGCGGTCCAGGGTTTAATTGGCCGTTTTTGACTACTTTGCCTACTTGCCTTTCTTTTCAGCATGATCTCACATGTCTGAATTTACTTTTTTTTCATTTTGACATACTGCATTAACACAATTGATCTGAAATCAGACAAAAACATAAATTCAGAATCAAAGTCATAGTTTTTACTGTAACAACCAAAATCATATTTAAAAAATCATTTTCGTGGCTTGATGTCAGGAGTGTCGTGTGTGTGGAGGCGAGGAAGAGACGACCCAAACGCAGAACTCATAGTGAAAAATGATGCAGATTTATTGGATCGAGAGAATTAACAAAGCAGGAACGGCAGGACTGACTAACTGACTGAGAGACTGGTTGAACATAGGCAGGAACGACAACAATGACGATATCAATGACGCGACCATGAACTGGTGAGACTGAGGAACTTAAATACACAGGTTGAATGATGACGATGATTGGAAACAGGTGAGTACAGGGCTGAACATAATCTGACTAAAGACACATGCAGTGGAACTAGGGTGGCACAGATAAACACGAGCACGTAGAAAAGAAACTGAACACGAACAAACTTAAATCACTGGGTCAACGACCCTGGAACCCTGACAGTACCCACTCCCCCTTCAAAGGCCGGTACCTGGCAGCCGAAAGAAAGAAAAACCTGAACAGTTCGGGTGGAGGGGGTCGAGGAGTCCAAAACAAAGTAGTTCCTGTGGGCGGCCACGTGGCCAGCGACTGAGGCAACTAAGCAGATCGAGAGGCCCACCACACGGAAGCCAGTGGCGGCGACTGAGCAGGTCCGGAGGCCGGCCACGCCGAAGGCAGTGGTGGCGACTGAGCAGGTCCGGAGGCCGGCCACGCCGAAGGCAGTGGTGGCGACTGAGCAGGTCCGGAGGCCGGCCACGCCGAAGGCAGTGGTGGCGTTTGAGCAGGTCCGGAGGCCGGCCAGGCCTGCGGCAAGGTCCAGTCAGCAGCCTGGAAGGTGGCTGAGCTATAGGGGACTGGAGAACAGGAGACTGATCTCACAAGTTTTACAAAGAACAGAGTTTGCAGCTATTTGCCTAAAAACGCAGCCACATGCCTGATACCTACAGGCCTTACAGCAGGAGGTGTATCACTCCTTTTTTCACCTGGAGACAGCGTTTGCATTGCAGTCTGCCTTTGGAAGCTTTTTGACAGTAACTGTGACATTCAGCAGTTGCCTCTTGTTCTGACACAGAACACAAAACCATCGACTACACAACTCACTAATTACACTCTCTAAACACACTAAACGTCACAAATCTCTCACATCTTAAAACTCTCTCTCTTTCGTTCTCTCACAACCATCACTCCTAAAACCTCCCCCTCTTCCTAAACATCCAAATACCATGGTGCCATATCATTTTTTTGATTGGTCAACATTGTACATTTTTCCACCAATAGGAAAGGGTGTTTTTTGTTTTCTAAACTTTCGGGGGGTCATCAGCAGAGACTGCTTTCTAGCGCCGTCCTTAGACAGTAAATGTGACGACAGTATTCAGGAAAAAACACAGCGTTTTTTCTTTTTTTTATCATGACTCTGGTTTTACCTGGCCTATCAACACAATTTAAAAATGGGTACATAGCATCTTATTACTATGCTACCTTAAATTAGTCATATGACTGGTTTACCACAACTACTTTATTCTTGCTCAGCAGTGCTCATGCGATTGCTTTCCCCCTGCCCCTCCCCCATCATAACTTGCACATTAAACAAGTATCAACTGTTTAACTTCCTTCTCTAATCTGATCAATGTTTCTACATTTGTTACGTTCCTTAGTATCTGGCTTTTCTAAAAAAACAATTGAAAAGCCGAAATTGGGTCATCATACGCCTCAGTACATAGATTAAAACTGTCATCTGCAATAGCAACTGGATAAAATTGTTAACAAGGGCCACAGTATGTGTGTCATGTATAAATGCAGAGAAGAAATACCTGTATGCAGATGGAAAATGACCAAATATACATAAATACAAAAATACAACACTTTTAAATATAATGTTGTGTTACTCACAGATTGTTCATAACAAATGCAAAAAATGAGTGTAAGGTTGATTTGCAGGCTAGTTAGCAGCTCTTAGTTAATAAAAAAAAAGTTATAGAGCTGTAGGTTCTGCATCTTGAACCCTGCCAGAAACCAGCTGTGATGCTGCGATAGCTGTATCGAAGGAACATAGTGTTTCTCTTCTAGCGCGTCAGAGCTGGTAAAGTATCTTTTATATATGCATATCTTAAGGTAAACATGAAATCAGTAGAAGAAAAAAGAGAAGGATGAAAAACAAGCAGGACTCACCTATGTTTCTGCAGTTGTCAATGAGTAGGAAAAGCTGCTTGAGCTTTTAGGTGCTCTTTTATCGTATTGCTTTAAATCTGGAAACACCGCGATCACACTTCTACCCTGCACTCTCACTTACTTCCTGTTTGTCTTCACTGCAACAAAAGTGCAACAGATTTAGAAACACACAAAAAACATGTCACTGTCTATAGAGAGGGAGAGAGAGAGAGCAAAGGGGAGAGACAAGAAAACTCCTTATCTGCATTTTAAGACAGTATGTGACACACCGTAATGTGTGGAAGCGTTATTATGTGATTTAACTTTTGTGTATTGTATAAATTTCCAGGTGTATTTTTGTTAAAGAAGGCCCTTAATTTGGTGAGTTTGGTTGGAGAGTCAACATGTTGTGCGATCCCAAGTTGCGCCACAAGGGGGCACCTCCACCCTAGTGAGATGGTTTAGTGCGGGGATGTCGAACTCCAGGCCTCGAGGGCCGGTGTCCTGCAGGTTTTAGATCTCACCCTGTTTCAACACACCTGAATCAAATGATTAGTTCATTACCAGGCCTCTGGAGAACTTCAAGACATGTTGAGGAGGTCATTTAGCCATTTAAATCAGCTGCGTTGGACCAGGGACACATCTAAAACCTGCAGGACACCGGCCCCTGAGGCCTGGAGTTCGACACCTGTGGTTTAGTGTGACGCTACCGCTCGTCTTCAGATCTGGCAGAAGCCAGGGAGGAAAACACACTACCTGTAGTCCACCTGTTTTTTTCAGGTTAGTAAATAATAAGGCAACACATGTGGTCCACATGATTAAGATGCCAAATAAGGGTAAAACCCGACCAACAGTTTGTCTTGGTGGGATCTGTATTTGTTTGTATTTTCTCTTTGAAACGTGTTATGGTTAAGAGAGTAGAGCTAGCTTAGCTCACCGCATGCTGGAGTAGCCTTTGTCTTTGGCTTCTTCTAAATTGAAGGCACTCTCTTGTAACAACAGTACACCACAGCTCCTCTATATTAGTGAGTTCACAGAGACAGTTTGATGTTCTACCACTGTAATTGTCTAAAGTTAGTGTAATAACAACTCTGGTCACTCTGAAATGTTGATGTGGAGATTTCCAATACAAGTTTTTTATCTGGTACAGTACGAATGTTTATTCTATTAAACTATGTGTGGGGAAAAAGAGTGTGATGTGTAACTTTGAGTAACAAACAACAGGTATGACTGTTTAGATTTTTTTTTGTATTATTTTAGTTTACTCAGATTTTAGTAATGTGACACAAAGACATTAAGAAGTTTTTGCAACCTATAGTGAGCACATGAATGTGTATAAATAAAGCTTTAGCAGATGCGGGAGAGGAAAACACACTACCTGTCGTCCATCTCATCATTTACTCTTTTTTTTCAGGACCAGATATAAGCTGTTTGTTGCCCTCTTACTAGGGGTGTGTTACATGTACACTAAGCAGAAGGAATGCAGCTGGAGACTAGATTGTGTCTGCACCCCTTTCCAGGACGAAACAACAAAGATTCATGAATACATCAGGAAGATAGTCACGACTTATTATTTGCTTAGTAAATATCTCAGGCAGCTGAAGCCAGAGAAAAAAGAAGAGCAAGAGGAACCATCATTGAAAACATGGTATTTAGCACCAACAGATAGAAGAAGTGGCTGATATTAGAAATCTGGACCAGTGGATGGACAAAGCTGGGCTGAAAGATGGCACAGTGGCACTAATCATGGCAACACAGCAACTCTAAAAACAAGATCAATAGTGTCATGGACCATGTTGAGTTTCAAGGGTTTTGCTGTATGTTTCCATTCTTCCCATTAGTCCAGGTTCTGCCTGTCTGGGCTAAGTTCCTGTTTGTGGGTGTATATTTGCAAACACTAAATAACTAGATGAAAGACCCATGGCCTCACGATACAGATTCCACACTCAGGTAATTTTGGGGATACAGATGGTGGGCTCCACAATACTGTCTGTAATCTTTTTATTTTTACCAGTCATCATCAGTCATCATATTGTTTACTTGGATTATATTCAGATTTTTTTTTTTTTTTGTCTCTGAAGGATAAATGGGTCCATGCCTGCCATGTGCTACAAGATAGAAAAGTAAAGATAGAAAAATGTGAATTTTTGGTCACTGGACGTGTTGCTTTGGCTCTGATCTCGTCTAACTCGAACCCTCAGAAAGTCTCACAGTCTTGTTCTCTAAAACCTAAAGAATTATGTATTATTATGGTACCTGGGATAGTGTGCAGCTCCGATCTGACCCTGATGAGGACGGACGGATGGATAGATAATTCATAAATTAATTGCTAGTTACAGTTAAGGGACTACTCAGTGAACAGAACTCTGGGTCTTTGCAGCCTGACTACAGTGTTGGAAAGATGAGTGGGGCTGTTCCAATTTTCCTAACTTTACCGAGAGCTTTTTTATAGAATAACAAACAGTTTTTCCAGAGCAAACTTTTCTTTTAAATGAGTGCAACATCATTTTCTTTCTATCTTATGAAAATTTATACTTAAACTTATTTATTGTTCCAGTAACCCATCTTAATAGTTCACTACACACATGGATGGTGGTATTTTAATAAAGCTCTGTCTTTAATATCAAATGGTTTCCTACTGTAGCTCCACGGTCTCCTCTCAGATATGGACAGCCTTAACAGTGACAGAAAGCAGCCAGCTGCCCATCTCAATAAGTGGTTCTACACATTGTGTGTATATAAGTCATGTCCAAATTCATGGGCTGCATTCTCCTGAGGACCCGGCCTTCACGGTCTATGTGGGCCGGGTCCTCAAAAGGTCGGGTAGGCTGAAAGTAAAGCCCTGTGAAATTGGACAGTGTAGCCTTCGGATTTGCATCACTGCTGTCTCGGTGGAGTTTAATAAACTCGGCTGTCTGCTCCTTGCTATCTAAAATATAACAGGTCACGCGCTATGAATTCTGGGATAGGTTGGGCAACTAACGACAGACCCGACCCATCCTTCAGATTCAGAGAAACAGAGGACTCATTTGTCGACTGCATTCGGAGGAGTCTACGAATTTGGACAGCCTTTGTTGCATCACTGTGACATAATTGGCCTGCAAATGCATCCCATGAATTTGGACATCCGTACAGCCACAACTCATTAGACTAGGAACCCATTTTACATTGTGGGCCACATAAAGCCCATATTGATTTGAAGTGGGATGAATTCTCCTTTCTGACAATGAAATATGAATATCCATGCAAACTCCACACAGAAAGACCCCAGCCTGATGGTGGAATTGAACTCAGGACCTTCTTGCTGTGCAGCAACAGTGCTAACCACCGTGTCATGAAATATGAATATGAATGTGTCAAATTTACATTCATGTATTCATTGATTGGCCTGCATTTTTTTTTAAGAATATCTTTGTCAATTTACAAGAAATGTCTTATTTTATTTTTTTATACTAGATATTGAAAAACATTTCTTGGTTATTTAATTGTTTTGTACTTCATTATCATGGTGTAGTATGAATGACCTTTAGTAGGAAAAGCTGTAATACATATGAAAATACAATTAAAAATCAAAATTTTGTGCCTTCCTTTACATTTTTTGAAGCTTTCCAGTGGACCAGATTTATGTTTCACACCGTTGCAATAGAGGGATAAGACAACTTTTTAGTGTAACAGAGAATCTGAAAATGAAAACCTACATGCTATCCTGCAATGCCAACTTTAATACTAATAAACTTAAAAAAAACATCTTTATCAACAGGCAAACTGAAAAATACAAACAAACTGGAACAAAAGCAAAGCCATGAAATGAAACCTGGAATTATTGCGTTAGAAAAAACAAAGATATCAGGAAATAACATATGGTAGTTCCAGAAATGATGCTCAGTAGTGACATCAGCTATATCACAGTTTTTCCTCATCTTTCTGGGTGAGTGGCTTCATCGTCCTGGAAACAGGACGTTAGCTGTACAGTAAATAATTGTCTCAAATTAAATGTAAATAAAAAGAAAATTGAGTCATCAAGTCCTGGAGCATAGCACAAAGCGAACATATTAAATGTTAAAATTCAGTAATTGTCCTTTTGAACAATATAATTTCATTTTGAACTAATGACAGTGAACATAATATTTCTGTTTTTAATGCCTGTGTGTGACAGTAATGAGACACGTTGTTGAAGTTTGTAAAATAATAGAGTTACAGTTATAGTTAAAATAATGATATCTGAAACATGACTTCAGCTGCACCACAGTTACTTAAGCATAGAAACCAGTTGGTGATCCCCAGGCAACATCATGTTGCCATGGATAAAAACATGTGCTCTTGCTGGTTGTTCTTTGGCTAATGCTGGTTAAAGTCACTTGTACTGAAGGTGTTTCACCAAAATCCTCCTTGTTTTTTCTTTAGTCACTTTTGTAGATGTTAACTTTTCTAAATCACTCATTATTTAGTCCATGAGGTGTCACCATAAAGTTTAGACTATGATGCAAAATGGAAACTGTCAAGGTCCGATGATCTTCACCGGTCGACCTGCATTTTTGTTGTGTTCTCACTTCCTCTCCCTCTCATTTCCCTCTGTATGTGTTGTTTATGTTTATCAAGGTCACGCGCTCTTGGGAGCGTTCCCGTGCTGGAGGCGTCAAACCTGCCGCTAATCTTCTTGGCCTGACTATTTAACAGAGGAATCGGGCCTCAGTCAGCCCTGGAGTACTAAGTATTAAGTGGAACTTGGAACTGAGAGGAGAGAGGAGGAGAGTTATGAGAGCTGAATCATCCCTGAGGAAAGGGTTTGGAAGTCACTGTGTTTTTGCACATCACTACCATGGACATTGTCCAGAGAAGAGGAGGACACCATGCTAGAGCACTATCTATTGTACACAGACAGTGTTGGGGAGTAACACAGTTACATATTTAAAATAAAATTTGAGTAACTGTAGTCCATTACAGTTACCTTTTAAAAAGGTGATATTCAGAATACAATTACTTTGTTGAAATAAATGAATTACATAGCAGTCTGTTCCTGTTTCATATGTTAGGCTATGCCCTTTCAGTTGTTATTTTTTTTAAATTTTTGGTAATTCCACGCCAGTGGAAACCCAAACAATCGTGGTTCAAGAGTTGGGAGTTCGCCTTGTAATCAGAAGGTTGCCCGTTCGAGCCCTGGCTTGGACAGTCTCGGTCGTTGTGTCCTTGGGCAAGACATTTCACTCGTTGCCTACTGGTGGTGGTCAGAGGGCCCGGTGGCGCCAGTATTTGGCAGCCTCGCCCCTGTCAGTGCGCCCCAGGGTGGCTGTGGCTACAATGTAGCTTGCCATGTGTGAATGGGTGGATGACTGGACGTGTAAAGCGCTTTGGGGTCCTTACTAGTAAAAGCACTATACAAATACAGGCCATTTACCATTTATTTTTCGGCTACGAGCCCGACACGGAACCCGACGTATTAGCCAGAGGTCCCTTTATTACGGTTCGCAGCCGAGGACTTTCGGTAACAGTAATAAATCACTCAGAAATAGTACATTCACGTAGTTGTAAAAAGCATGATAATATATTAAGTAATCCAAAGTATTCACAATACGTTACTCTCATTGAGTAACATAACGGAATACGTTACAAAATACATTTTGGGGCATGTATTCTATAGTGGAATACATTTTAAAAGTAACCTTCCCAACACCGTGTCTGAGCGAGTGAGGGAGAAAAAGGAGAAAAGTATGAGTTGTCATCGAGCCTTTCAGCGCCTCTCTCTGTCTCTCGCTAGCAAAGTAAAACTAGTTTTCAACTACAACCTGATGTATTAGCCAGAGGTCCCTTTAGACCTACAGTCCACCCTACTGTTACTCATTTTATATTAAGATTTTAAAATCTAACATAATGGAATATGTTACAAAATACATTTTGGGGCATGTATTCTGTAATCTGTGGAATACATTTTAAAAGTAACCTTCCCAACTCTGTACATAGACCTGTTGCTTGTTTTCACCACACTGTAAATAAACCCACTTTTTATCTTCAAGGAGCTCTGCAGTTGGGTCCAATCATTTGCCACATCCTGACAGAATGCTCCAGCGCCAGTAATGGACTCTGTGGACTCCGACCCTGTTAACATGAGTTGTCACTTCAAACTGGCCTTTGAGAACATCATGAGAAGATTCTGCACCAGATCTCTAAAGAACAAAGCGTGCTGCTTCAGCCAGTCACTATGCTGAAAGGTATGCAGCAAGCCCCTTGCACGGCAGGCAAAAATGTTCCACCTCCTTTAACTAAATGTGGCTACCACTCTCTCCACCTCCAACACAAACAGAGCACATGCTGCCTGTTCCAAAGACGTTTTCTGGTGAATTGGATAAATGTGGTGGCTTTTTAACTCAGTGTGCTTTAGTCTTCTGGCAGCAGACCCAAGCCTGTGCAGCAGACAGACAGACAGGTGCAAAGATCACACTCATGGTGCAGCTAATGACAGGAAGGGCTTTGAAATGGTCTCAGGCTGTGTTAAGTGCAAACCCACATGTAACCTATAAGGAAGTTTCGGACAAATTTTGCTGTGTGGTCGATAAAGGCTCCAACCAAGACTTGGACAGGGAAAAAGGAGTGTGGCTGACTTTTAAGTGGACTTCTGGATTTTGGCTATGGAGACCGGTTGGAAGGAGAAGGCACTCTGGGAGGATTCCTTAACAGCCTCAACGAAGGACTAAAATGTGAGTTAGCCACAAAGGAGTTACCCAAATCTTTGGAAGCTCTGGTAAACATATGCAATAGGTTAAACGATCACATGCGGGAATACGGAAGGAGGCCTTGGGAGTGGCCCAAAGTGGCCCCAACCACTTCGGCTAGCTCTTTCTCATCTGGAGGAGAGGGAGTGGAGCATAAACCTTGGAAGGAGGAAGACCCAATGCAGTTGGGGCGAGAGCCTCCGACTAGAAGAAGAAAAGTCAGAAGGGTGAGTGCTCATGCCCATTGCCACTAAAACATCTGACCCGTCAGTAGCAGTGGGGCTACTGATCACCGACTCTCTCAGAGTAGGCATAATCTTCCCCTCCACATCTCCTCTAGGGGCAGGGTTCTTTTTTGTTTTTTGAAAGAAAGACGAGACCCTTCATCCCTGCATTGACTTTTGTGGTCTGAACAAGATAACTATTAAAAATAAATAACCTTTGGTGGCATCAGCGTTTGAATTGCTCCAGGGAGCAACAATTGTTGCCTAGCTAGATCTCCGAAATGCCTATCACCTTGGTCATGCCCTTCGGTCTCACCAATGCCCTAGCTGTCTTCCAGGCCTTGGTCAATGACGTTCTGCGTAACTCCCTTAAGCACTTTGTCTTCATGTATTTAAATCACATTCCCATCTTCGCTAAAACCTGAGTGGAACATGGTGAGAAATATAAGTTTCACCTTCAGACTTTTCCCTTCCTGGGTTTTATTGTTGAACAGCGACAACTGAAAGCAGATCCTGCACAACATAAAAGCAGTGATTAAGTGGCATGTACGTGAAACTGACATTTCTCACCTCTCCCAAACAGCAGTTTGTGTGGTCACCAGCAGCACAACAAGCATTTGAGCAACTGAAGTGCCTATTTTCTTCTGCCCCAGTTCTCATCCAGGCAGATTTGACAAAACTATTCATTGTGGAATGGACGCCGTGGACTTGGACGTGGGAGCGATTCTTTCACAAAGAATAGAAGGCAAACTGCACCCCTGTGCCTTTTTCTCATATTGTCTTTCTCGGGCAAAAGGAACTATGACGTTGGTGACCGGGAGTTCCTTGCGATTAAGCTAGCTCTGGAGGAGTGACGCCACTGGTTGGAGGGGAATGAGCACCTGGTTTTGGTCTGGACCGACCATAAGAATCTATCCTACATTCAGACAGCCAAACGCCTCAATGCCAGACAAGCCAGGTGGGCTTTGTTTTTTGCTCGTTTTAATTTGACCATAACTTGCAGAACAGGTTCATGCAATTCTAAGCCAGATGCTCTCTCCCACCAATTCGCACCTGATGAAGAACTGGAGGAGGAGAAGGGCATGACAGAAACAAAGGTATTTTATCTTTAAAGTCAATGTAATTAATATTATTACTAACATATTACAGACCCACACTTTAATAGTTTGATTTGATGTTTGGGTTTTTTACTCTTTTTTTTTTTCTCGGGGTCTTTTTTCATGTTTGTTTGTGAGATTCCTTACTTAAACCTTACTAGACAACGACCTGGACCTCAGTATCACCAAGACAAAAGAACTGGTAGTCAGAAGGAGGAAGTCTGAGCTGCAGCCTGTCAGCATCAACGGGGAGTGTGTGGAGAGTTTCTCCAGTTTCAAGTTGTGCACATAGACACAGACCTCCAGTGGAGCTCTAACACCTCTGCGGTTTTAAAAGAAGGCCCAACAGCGTCTCTGTTTTCTGAAAATCCTCAGAAAAATGCACATGTAGAAGGAGCTGCTGACCGTCTTCTACAACTGCTCCAGATGCAGTATGTGCTGACATACTGCATCTGTGTGTGATTCTTCAGCTGCACCATGGCACACAGAAAGGCACTTCAGAGGTTCATTAATATGGCCCCAAAAAATAATTGGACATCCTTTTCCCTCCCTGAAGGACCTGTACAGCACTCAGTGTCTCAAGAGGGCATGCAGCGTCCTACGGGACTGTACACACCAGGTATTTACACACACCATTAGGCAGGAGATTCAGGCTGCTGAGATCGCAGGCAAACAGACTAAAGGACAACTTTTACAACAGGGCAATAGCCTTAATGCAATTGAAACAGCTGAACTGATTGGCTACCTCCCTGGACTTTTTTGGGTTCTGTAACTACAACAACAATAATATTTATTAAAAAAAACAAGATGCAATATAAAAATTAGTGTGCAACAATAACAGTGTGCAATACACATACCCTTATTCTTCATTTTATTTAAATTAAGTTCCTGTGTCGTGTTGTGTTATATGTAGTGCCAACATGGGATAGTTTTCCCAATTTATTTGTACTATGGACGACTGTGCAATGACAATAAAGGTTATCTTATCTGTTATCTTAAACTACACGTAAAGTAAAAAAGAGTACTGGTCATCCTGCATAGCAAAGGAAGCCTAATACTAGTTTCAGTAAGAATTTCAAATAATATTTCAAATATCATCTTAATCCCCTAATCCTAGTCACTAAAATAAAAATAAAAACTCTAGCTCACCAACTCAGGGAGTCCACTTCAGGTTTTCTTTATCGCCTCTACAGTTCAGTTTGTCTTTCACGCAAAGTAGTTCCTGTTTTAGCAGCCTTTCGTCAAGACACGAAACATCAAGCCTTTCTCTTCCATGTTTTTTTCTTTTCTTTTTTACCTACTGCTCAATGAGTTCATGCAATCCAATTTAGGAAGCCAAGTGGCTGATCTTCAGATTTCCTGGTGTTTCAATAGCTTGCTCTGCTAATCTGTAAACAAGGAAGGAGGATGAGAGGCGAGTTCAGAGGGCTGCAGGAAGTAGGCTGAACGACCTCACCATACCACCTTAGCTGAGTGTATAAGATGCATTTAGCTTCAGAGCTGATCCTAGTGCTCTCTCTTCAGCTCACATCTGCTCCTGTTTTATGGGTGTGTGTTTAACTTTGGAGGAACAAATCAGTGAGCGGTGGCTGTGTTTAAGTTTCGAGCACTTAGGCAGTCACACACTCACAGGATGCTGTTTTCAAAAGGTAACATATGCATATCTTGTGTTTTGTTTTCATATTATGAACCCCAAAATATTAAAGACAAAATCTGAAAATATTTTAATTGAGCAGCTGGAAAAGGTCTTTGATTAGATGACAGTTAATGAAAAAACAAATAAGAAGGCAGTGAACTTCACATTCAGGAGCTCTTCTTGTGCTCACACCAAATGTTTACATAACACTCATAACTTATAAAATAAGCATACACTTATAAAATATGACCATAAATCCCCAGCTTCTGACTTCAGCTTGTTTCATATCCCCACTGTGATGTCTCACAGCACAATCACCATTTATACTGGGACTTGAACAAAAAAAGGCATGTTGATGAGTGCTGAAAGCATCGGGGGGAGGGGGGTGCAATTTGCTAAGAGACATCCAGCCAGGTATTAGTGCATGTTTATATTTGAGCCCATATGTATACTTTTGAGCCTGCATGCTGTGCATTCATTCCACCTTGTAAACAGAACAGATTACCATGAATCCAGCTCCATGATGAATGTGTGCAACTTTCTCATCATCACTTAACAATTCATGTTGTACACCTGTGTATTTTTATTATTTACTTTAAATGTACAGCACTTCTTGACAGCTTTGGTTTTTTTAAGTGCTGTATAAATAAAGATGATGTTTTAAGTGTTTGAGAAAAATAAAAACTTCTGATGATGAGAATGGTGACTCATGTGGGTTAAACAGGTGACAGACTGCTGAGCTGCTTCAAAACATGCTGAAACCACATAATTTGCATTGTGCACATGTGGGTGACTATGTGGGTTATTAAACATGACAGGTCTGCAGTAAAACAGGTTTTATCAGAAACAGGAAACTGGACAACCACAGAGGTGCTAGTTTCATAAAACAGTTTTGAAAAACTGCATCACTGAAGCAACTTAAAGGAAGCTAATTACATATAAATACAGATAACTGTTTAACCTACCTACATGCTAGAGTGGAGTGGAAAATAGATAAGAAATTAGGCCACATGTATAGTGGAATGTTGCAGCTACTTTTAAAATTTGTGATTTCTTACCACAGAAACAGTCCAGTATTGGTCTCGTTTGAAAGATTTTTTTTAAAAATCCAACAACAACCAGAATACTTTGCAAACTCTTAAAACCACAGACCACTTTTCTCTCGTAATCCAAATGACACCCCTGCAGTAAACAACAGCACCTCACAGACTGAGAAGGAACCTGAACATTGAGTGTACAGCACCTGTCAGATATTTGTGCACACGAACCCCAAAATCTCTTCATACATGCTCAGTCACCCAGGTAAGTTGTCATGGCTGTGACGGCAGATGTGCGGGGTTATGAGTAAGGACCCAAGATGCAGGTACTGCTGATGTGAGTGAGCTTTACTGTGGAGACTGACATACGACAAAAGGCGAGGGTGGCAAGAGCAGAACTGAAAAATAACCTAAACTGGCAAAAACTAAGAATTAAACAAAAAAACCTGAACACAAGGAGATGGAGAGCAGACGTACATGAAGCATGGGAGAACACAGACAGACCATCAACAGGCAGGAGAAAACACAGGGCTAAAATACACAGTGGAGTAATCAGGGAATGGGAGACAGGAGGGAAACACAGCTGGGAGAAATCAGGGCTAACGAGACTAGGGAAGCAAAACTAGACACATTAGCTGTGTCCCAAAACATCGGCTGCATCCTTCGGAGGACCCGGCCTTCGCGGTCTACGTGGGCCGGTTCCTTCAAAGACCGAGAAGGCCAGAAGTGTGAGGCTGTGAAATGGGACGGTCTAGCCTCCAGATTTGCGTCACCGCTGTGTCTGTGGAGTTTAATAAACTCGGCCATCTGCTCCTTCCTGTCTAAGATATAACAGGACACTGGCGTAAATTCTCGACCATCTCACACTTATGTTTGACATTTACTCAGCTGTGAAAATCCAGGAGGAACCCACCCGATGGATTAACAAAGTTTTATTTAATCTAATAATCTTATAACTTTGATCTCAGCCAAACTGATTTACTCCGGAACAAATAAAACACAGAAAAATCCAAACAATTACATTTTTAAGTTATCCGAGTGACTTATATATCATGTTTAACTTGAGTAGCGAAAGAGCCGGCGGTCTGAAAAGCCGGGAGTCCGGTGCTCTCGCCGGTTCGAGTGAGCACTGAACCCCCCGGCTTGCTATCGAGCTGGTGGGTAACAGACATCTCTGAAAACGTTGGTGCACTTTTGCAAATATGCGATGTCTTGATAAGCAAAGCAGATATTTAAAGTTTACACAGCTTGTTGGGAAGCATTCATGTAATGAAATGTTTTGCAGGTTACCTCTGTGATGGCCATCTTGTTTTTCCAGTAAAGAGGAGGCCTGCCTCAATGGTAGCTCTTTTATAGGCCAGTCTGAATTGAGAAGGCGTGGTCTTTAGAGTATTTAAAGGGAGCAGGAAACGGATTGGGGGCCATTTTGAGAAGTTGCTGTCTGTATGTGCATGATATTGGCATGAGATAATAAAGCAATTACTTCAGTTAAGACAGTGTGTAGTCTAATGTTTCCCTCACCGCGCCTCCCGGCGTAACAGTGGTGTCAGGAGTGGGATTTGGTTACACCTGTGAATGAGGGGTGTAGGACGTGAAAGAAACCGTGGGACAAGGAAAAAACCCCTTGCTGACATGGAAGAAAGAGAAGGTGGACAAACAATCGAGCCAGGTCCACCACCTGAAGGAACAATGGCTGATGAGGATGATTTTGAACCAGTAGTACGACCTAAGCAGACTGCAGTTGGTGTCGTGAGTAAAGAACTTTCTGAACCGGATATCTTTGATGAAATTAGAATTTATGCGGCATTCCAGAAGAACAGAAGCAATACTGTTTGAACAGATTAAACAACTGAGTGACAATATACCAAGGCTGTAACATGATGTACATTCTGAACTTCAGCCTTCTGTCCAGAGTGACATTTCTACAGCAGCTGTTTTCCCAAAGCAAGAGACTGGGCAACTGCCTCCACTATCAGCTCTGCAGCCACCTCACGGAGTCGCTGAGCACCAAGCTGAGCTGCCTCCTCCATCTCAACCACTGCATGCACAGCCTCAAATGCATGTTGTTCAACCTGCTCCAGTGCAGAGAGCAGAAATGCACCGTGGTGCTAAGCCAAGAATACCTGACTTCAGGGAAGGTGAGGATCCTGAAAGTTTCTTTGTACGATTCGAACGCATAGCTAAAACGTGGGGATGGCCACAAGTTGAATGGGCAGCTAGAGTGGTCACGTTATTGACTGTGTGGAATTAAAAGAAACTGTTTTACTGCTACAATATATCTTATAGCATTAGCATTGCATTAATAACATCACATATAGCTTTAAGATAGTAGGGAGACATTTAAACACACTGACACCATATTAACCTTTATTACAGGTGCAGTTATAACCATTTCTTATGTTGTTATATCTTTATACACAATGCATATTTGTGCTTGTTTAGAGCTGATGTTCCATCCAAAAGGTTTTAAGCTTCACTGGTGAGAGTGTCCAGGTGATACATGTTGGAGGGAGATGAGAACATAGGAGGTTAATTGCATACATGCTTACAACACACATATATATCACATATAACCTAGACACAGATCTGAGTAGAGGCCTGAATGTATTTAGCAAACCTGTAGCACTAGACTCTGCTTAACAACAGGTGACAAGAAGAAGAAGACCAGCCCATGGCGACCCAGAGGCAAAGACCATCGCCTTATTTGCCAAAAAGAGGAACCTCTGTGTGTGCATGTATTTCTTAGAATAGATTATTGTCTGTACAAGTTGCAAATAATGTTCTTAGGAAGCAAATTCTGTGCTTGTAAACGCATGAGGGGGCGTCATAATACCCTGACAGTATAAAAGCATTCTGAAATGTATTTTGGGTGAAGATCCTTGCTGATGTGTGCAGTAATCATCTTCCCACGCGTGTGCAAATAAATCATTGTTTTGGACCATCCTTCTGGACTGTCTTGGTTTTGTATTCTTCACTCAATTTTGGACCCGTAACATTTGGTGCATTGGCCTCGGGGTTGAGTTGAGGACGGATTTGTTGGCGGTGTGGACGTCCGAAGGGGTCACGCAGACAGATCCGGCGGTGGTACTGAGTGGACAAAGGGCAGCCCATCTAAAAGGTAGGCACCACCTGTTGAATTATTCCAAAGTGTGCCGAATTGGATTTTGAAATTAATGTCTACTCATTAGATTGCTGGGAAATGTTTGTGTTGTAATGGTTTGAAAATTTGCAAAGTAGGATATAATCTGTCGAGAATAATATTGTTGTAATTGTGATAACGAATACGTAAGAAATGACTTAAGAGAATTTAGAAAAATAGGTAATTGGTAATTTTAATTGGTGAGACGGTTGGACCGGCTTCGGTCATATACTTAATGTGAAGTTGTGATTGTTGTTTTAAATTAAGGTAAATTTGTGTAGAACGACAGTTAGACTGTTAAGAAGTGCATTTCTCGGAGGTGACGCTCCAAATTTCCTGGGGACGCTTAGGATTTTCCGTAGGACGGGATAGTTCGATTTGCAATCGTGGAAAACTTGGGAATTTCCAAAATAGCTAGTGGTTAGACCACTTTACCGTTTGGAACGGTGTTTGCACTTTTTTGGGTAGTAAAGCTTGGAGCTTGGGCGTTCGACGCTTTTAAATTGTGTTAGGGATTTTAGAGATTAGACCAGAGACAGGTTGGACCTGATACTGGGTAATTGATCATAAAAAACTTGGAGTTTTTCCCTTGGAGGGTTAATTTAAATCTGTCGAAATTGTTGAGGTTGTGCAATGTCTGGCCTGATAATTGTTGTTATTGTAATTACAAGACGTCACTGTATTATAATGTAAAAAGTTTTTATGTCGAGAAAGTCTGTGTGCGAGACGAATTTGCAGAGGATATGTTATTTCAAAGTCGTATGTCTGTGTGTGTGAAAGTGACCCGGCTGTGGATTTCTTAGGTTGCTATTGAGTTTGAGTGTGACTTCCTCTTTCCAATTTAAAGTGCGACATTCGTGTGCGTTGATCCAGTACTCAAAACATTCATGAAACTGGATGTCATTTTCTATTTCAAACATTGAGAGAATAAAGAAGATCAGTTCAGAACGGTCCCATTTTAAATATATATAACCAATGGATGGTCCTGACATCCCTTTGTCCGACTTGGAGGGTAATGTGACTGACGCATTTGTGGCAGTTAGTTTAAGACCAGTACCTGAAGGGATTGCAATAGAGATTTTTATTTCCTGTGAAACGGTGGATGTTCCTTATGAATATCGCACGAGTATGCTGATTGCAGAAGAACAACTGGCTGATTTTTTGATTGATACCATGTATATTGTACAAGGTCTAATTCATCTGGTTTATAGATCTTATGAGCCTAATTATGAAAACTGAATTGCAGGGTGACTCGTAGGTTGTTATCGCAGTAATATCTTGTTGTTTAAAAGCTTTATTGGTGTGTTCTCTTTGCGTGTTTATAAGTGGTCATTTTGTGTATTTGTAGTATTTGAAATTTTGAAATTTGCTGGTAATTTCAGAATACCCTTAGTGGGTGCGGTCACTTCCTTTTTTTTTCGGGGCCTTTCTTGAAGGCCTCATACGCACTTGCACTTACAGATCTAGTTCCTCTTTTATTGTTGACAATATGTTTAACTGTTTTTTATTAATTTCTATAACTGCACATATGGTTGAAGTGGCTGCCTTTGAGTTACAGTTTGAAATGCTGAATATTCATGTACACCTTATTATTTTCTATTGATTTTATACATTGAACCCTTTAACTGTTGACTTACGGATAACTTCAGACTTTACACACAGACAACTGGGTGCGGTCCTACCCCTTAGGGAAGTAAAGGGACATGTTTAATTATTTCTCGTGGAGCGCTGAGTTGACCCGGGAAGGCCAGGGACGTCACTTTGAATTATACATTTATGGTGAAATACTTAATTTTTGTTTTGGCATTTTATTTGTCTGTGACATAACTGAGGGACATGTGGAGCCGTTAATTACCTGGTGCGTAGGTGTCTGGCCATGACGCCCTGATAGGCATTGAATGACTGAGTGTGATTATACTTCTGGCACTGTGTTTTACAATGCAATAAATGATGTTTATGTTTGCAATTAATATGTGATTTTTGGCTGGGTTTGCTATGTGATATACGAATACTGAAGGCTTTTGAATACTTTTATACATTGAGAAAAATCATAATAAGTAATACCTTGTTTTCACTTACATGTGTTCTTCTTGCATGTTGGTTTGGGTGAAACTGTGATATTTGTGGTACTGTCGGTTAAATAGTTGAAATAATTTTGCTAAGATTCCTGTTAGTATTCAGACTTTAGAAATGGTGTTTATATTTATGTGAATATAGTCAATATCATATCCACTGTGAGTTTGCTGTGGGCAATATTGCGAGATTGTGAAAGGACCGTTGTTGGTCGGTCACTGGACTGCTTTTCTTTGATTTTGCTATTGCCACTGTCCAGTTCCATAGAATCATGCTCATTTCCGGTACCTGGCGGATAAGAATTGTGCCCTTAGGGGAGGATCGGCTTACGGTTACTTGTGTCGTACGAGGTGAAACGGTGGAAGAACCTTATGAGTTTTCCATTGCAGTTGACCTTACAGAATCAGAGTTAGACGACTGGTTGAGCAGGAGCCTGGATCTGTTTGTCCTGATAGCCGACCTGTGCGAGAGTGCTGGTACTACTGATTGGGCACCTACAGAGGACGGCCATGGAGCAGGCCCATGAAGAGGGTTTTTTATGTGATGTTGCCCTGTTTTCGATGTGATCTTTGTTGTGCTTAGACGTCTCTGACCAAGAACTGAGCTGCACGTTGAAACGGTTGACTGCATTCACACATACTTGGGTTGCGATTCTGTCTTTTCTTATTACTGTAGATACGATTTTTACAGGGGAAGACCTGGCTTCTCCCTTGCAGGTAAAATAATGTGGATTTGTGTTTACTTGGTTCCTGTGACAATAAGTACATTTGAGACACTTGATTTTGAGTTCGAAATTGTGGCTATAGACTGTTATGTTGTGATATTTTATTAAATAGGCTTAGTAGAAGTGTTGCTGGGTCCCAGGGGAGCTTGGCCCTGGTTCCTCCTTTCTCACTGGTGCGTGGTGTGCAGCTGGCCTGCTTTCTGAGAAAGTACAGTGAGACCTTTCAGAAATTTAAAGGGGTTGGAAATAACATGAAATGCATGAATAAACACACTACAGCATATTGAGGGTTTTTGGGGGAATTTTCAGCTGCCATTTCCATTTTCTCTTGCACAGTAATTTTGGGGTGTTGTCAAGGGGTTGGCTGTGACGACTGCTGGAATTAAAACTGAATTGTGAGTCCTGAGTTCACCGTTGTGTGTGTGTCACCAAGCAGGAAAAAAGAGGAAGTGACTGTTTGAGCAGTGAGACGGCCTCTGTGACTGAACAGGGAAGCATCCGGGGGTAACTCGGTGGGAGGAGTCGACAGCAGCCATTTTGAAGAGGTGAGTGCTGTCTTGCAGGGAGAGACACAAAATGGCGGATAGCTCGGCCAGCGGACAGAGGCGTTACAAACCACTGAAGGATCAGGTGGAACAGTTGAAAAAGGCCATACGGATGGCCTGCCCGGGTACATCTAAAGAAGCAGAAAAGGAATGTCAAGCCATGGAAGCTGAGGTATGCAAACTTTTTCAATCCCAACAGAAAGGGCCAGATGATAGGGTGTCCCTGGACCTTGTGCTTAAAACTGAAGGGGAAAGGTGTGAAACAAAATTGAAAGATTTACAGGAGGAATGTGGAGGCCGTTCAGTCAACAGGAAAACAAAAAAGGAAATGAAGGCCCTGAAGGCAATGCATGGCAATTGCTGTAAGTGGATGATGATGTGCAATGCAGTGCCATCCTGGATGAAGGAGCAAGTGGAAAAGACGGAATCTGCAAAGGAGGTGGATCAGAAGATAAAGGGAACAGAGGACATGGTGAGTATAATGAAAACTTTGCGCCAGTTGCAGGAAGACAACAAGAAGATGGAGGACCAGATGACAAAACTCACCTCAAAGGAGGAAGAAGCAAACAGACACCACACACCAAAAATATACCCGTGGATCCCACAACTGCCCAGTGCCCGCCTCAGGCTCTTGAGTTGAAGCCCGCCACCCTATGTGATGCCTATGATGACCTTTGAGGGAGGACGAGTGCGTGGCCCAGATGGACAAACTGGCATTGTGCTTGGGGAATCGCAGATGTCAAATACACAGGCACAATCTCAACCACCCAAACAGGAGAGACAACGACAGGGGGACAACCAACCCCAGAGGAAGCAGGGACACTGATAGCCTCAGCTGCAGGTGGGGTCTCGACCTCGCCACACGATGACGTGACCGTGCAGGACTCAGGAAAGATTGGGAGCCACGGAGAGCCTCACAGCGAGGCTCAACTCACACCTCCACATGAGGATATGGGATCACCAGACGACGTGGTCAGGAGGCCATCATTTGTTGACTTGCCAACCCCAAAAAGAGAAGGACAGCTCCAGACAGGTAGGTCACTTCCTGTGAGGAAAGACCGTTGGGAAGGAGAAGTACATGGGTTCATGCATGAGGACAGAGACGCCATACTAGCGGTCTTGGACACACTGACCTCGGTGAAGCAGAAAGCCCTGAGAAAGCTCGCTGAGGGAGAAAGCACAGCCCGTAGGAGTTCATCAGAAGAAGAGGACTCAGAACAGGAAGACATCATAGAAGGCGCTGCCTCTGACCCAGGCACCAGCATCAAATTGCGTAACAGGAGAGTGAGCAGAGATTCAGGCACAAGAAGGAAATCCAGTGGCAGAGGACAACGCCAATCCGTGTTTGACGTCCCAAGGGGCTTGGAAAAACCCAAGAAGAGCAAGGGAGTGAAGTTCAGGGATGAAGCCGCAACCACAAGTTTGAATTTGCCACTGATAATGGGCCCGAAACACGAACGAATCTATCGCGCATACAAGGTAAGAGACCTGGACGCATTGGTCAAACAACTACCACCCATCACAGAGGGGGGGGCAAGATGGCTGAGGAAACTGAACATGTTGACAGAAGGAGAGGAGATTGCCATTGGAGACTTCCGCGGGATCGCTGGGAGATGTATGCTTGGGTGTGGCCTGGCTGACGTGGAAGAAATCGCCGGAACGACCCATCACGCCAACGACGTGCCATATCGTGACGTGCAGAGTGACCTAGCGGACGCAGTTCGTGAGAAGTACCCGACCCCAAACACTGGAGCCATTCCTAAAATAATTTGGGATCCACAACACACACCTAGTGAGTTTTTAGCAAGAGCAAAGGAGCAGTGGATGTCAGAAACGGGAATACACCCCGGAAGGGAAGGAGAAAGTCGGGCGTGGTTCCGTGCTGCGGTCCTTGCAGGGCTGCCCAAGCAAGTGAGAACTGATCTGGAAAAGAATCCAGACTTTGCTGTTGCAGACTCCACCCAATGGGAGCGACATGTCACGCACAGATTGATGCTGGAACAGGAGGAGGTGAACAAACAGAAAAAAGGCCTGGAAGACGCACAGGCTGAATTGGTGAAGCTGCAACTAAATGAAGCCCGCGACAAGTACGTCGGTAAGAAAAAGGAAATTAAAGAAGCAACTAAGAAAATAATGGTGGTAAAGCCCCAGCCTGGTCCCGTGCCTGAATGGCCAGATCTGGATCCCAACGTCTACCCTGATGACCGCTGGCCCGTCAATGCACCAAGGCAGCGGCAACCCGCGGGGAATTGGGGAGCTGGTAGACAGTATAGAGGGCGTGGTGGATCCGCACGGGGAGGACAAAGGGCTCGTGGGACGGGGAATCCCAGCAACACGCCATGGAATGTCTGTCTGAGATGTGGAGCAGAAGGACATTGGGCGCGAGACTGCCCCGAACCGCCCATGAACTATCGAGGGCGAGGCTACCAAACCCAGGCACGCGGAGCTCCCAGAGGAAGAGGTGCAAACAGGGGAGGGCATCAAGCCCCAAACCCAAGTGCAGCGCCAGTCGCTCAGTATCCAGTGGCAGACTGGAACTGGGGGGAGGAGGAATACTGACGGGGCCCTGAAAAACCCGACAGCGTGGGGATGGCAGATCCCATGCTGTCAATGACCGTGGAAGGAACACCACTGACCTTCCTGGTGGACACTGGAGCTACTTACTCAACACTGAGAGACACACCGAACAGTGCAAGACTCTCCAACCACACTGTCACGGTGGTTGGTTTTTCCGGGGTCCCGATGACTCTGCCACTAACTGATCCAGCCCTGACAAAGCTGGGAAAACAAACTTTGAAGCACCAATATGTGGTGTCACCACAAGTGCCTGTAAATCTCATGGGCAGAGATCTGCTCGTGAAGCTGGGAGCCACTATCATGTGTTTTGCAGATGGACTTACTGTCAGTCTTCCAGGAGGAAAAGAGTTCCCGTGCCTGGGGACATTTTCAAAGAACCAATATCTGCTCCAAGACTCTGAACAAGCTACAGCCGACATATACTGGGGAAGGCTAGTAGAAGACGGCATTCTCAGACAATATCAGCTGTGGAAACCCTGGATAATGAGCCTGGCCGTCTACACCCCGCCGCGTGATCCGTACCACGTCACTCTTTTTTATGATAGGGACGACGATGACACGTACCGAGAAAGCTTTCAATCTGACCTTGAAGGTCAAATTTGGAACGTGCGTAGCCACAACATCTATGTTGGCCCGGAAGGAGTAGCAGCGGCTGTGAAATTGACGGACGAACAACTGCCTTGGTACGAGATGGGATCAGATTCAGCTCCTCATGTCACATTGGCGGTCCACGTAGGTCATCAGGCTAGAGAAATGGGACCAATGGTCAAGCGGGCGCTGGATAACGCTTGGTGGCAAAGCACTCAGATTCCAAATGTATGGTATGCGCCAAAATGCAAAACGTACCGCATCACCTGTCTGTCTAATGATGCAGTGGTTCTGGAACATGAGGAAATCTCAAGAACACACGGCAGGGAAAGAACTGACCATCCTGATGCAGTCGCCGCGCTTTCACAACTACCTGACACTCTGTGGTCGACGGGGCCCACTGACGTCGGCCTCGCTACCTGTTCACCTGTCCTGTTTCAGCTGAAGTCTGAGGCGCCAATTAATAGACCACAATACAGACACAAACCAGAGGCTGAGGAAGGAATTGCAGAAACCATTGAAGGGCTACTGGAAGTAGGTGTGCTTGAGCCTTCACAGTCGTTTTGGAACACACCTATTTTGCCAGTGGAAAAACACGGGACAGGAAAGTACAGGATGGCACATGACCTCAGGGCAATTAATGCCATACTGCGCACTGACACTGTGCCTGTGCCAAACCCATACACGGCGTTAACCGCCATTTCATGGGACCAAAAGTGGTTTACATGTATTGATCTTGCTAATGCTTTCTTTTGTCTCCCTCTACATGAGTCACTTAGGGACATTTTTTCATGCCAGAGAGACCGGGAGAAGAGATTGTGATTGATTTCACCGACATGGTAGATCCAGGTCCGGGAGGGACCAGGTATTTGTTGGTATGTGTGGATGCTCTGACCGGCTGGCCAGAGGCATGGGCAACAAAGAGAGAGGATGCAAAAAGTGTGATTAAATGTCTGATTAACCACTACATTCCAAGGCATGGGTTCCCTAAGAGAATTAGATCAGATAACGGCACCCATTTTAGAAATCAGGATTTAGCAGAGGTGGAGAGAATGTTGGGGGTTCAGCATAAGTTTGGGACAGTGTATCATCCACAGTCCCAGGGAAAGTAGAAAGAATGAATCTAAATTTGAAGAACAAGTTAGCTAAGATCTCTGGCGCGAGACAGGGTTGAACTGGGTTGCGGCCCTGCCAATTGCTTTGATGACTATAAGATGCTCTGTTAACCAATCAACAGGTTTCACGCCCTACGAGCTGCTGACAGGAAGGCAGTTTCCGGCGCCCTGGACAGTGGTCCCGGAGGAGCAGCCCAGAAAAAGTAACAGGTCCCATGCTGAATATTTTAATGAGTTGAAAGCTCTTGTGTCCAGTTTCACAACACAGGTCACCTCGGGAGGACCCACAGGAGAAAAGGAGGTCCCAGATGCAAAAGCAGTTTGGCTGAAAGTCATCAAGAGGAAGTGGAAGGAACCGCGCTGGACCGGTCCGTACGAGGTGACGGCCAGGACGACCACAGCGGTTCGGCTGAAAGGGAAAGGCGACACCTGGTTCCATTGGACGCAGTGCGCTGCAGCAGACGAGAGCTTGGTGGAGGAGAACCCAGCTTCACCAGACACGGGTGGTGAAAATCAGAGGCAGAATAAATCCTCTCACCTGTGCAACGGGCCGACCAGTAGTCCACCTGGAAGGCCGAAGCAAGAAGAACAGCCCAGGAGGAGATCGCCACGTCAACACAAAGGAGTGGTAACAAATTAAGGAGAAAGAAAGGGGCACTATTTTATGCTAAAAGTACAAATTTCACACAATACAATGCACCCACACGAATCAGAGACACGTAATGGGACACGTGAAGAGAAGAAATTGGTAAAAATGCTTCTCACAACCACATGCTTGCTAGGTCAAATAGTATTAGTTCTGGCCGTGTGTTTTCTTGTGTATTTTTTGCAGACCGCCCTGGGGAACCTGTCCGAGCACGGCGGCCAGTCCAGCCCACCACCAACTGAGAAACTGGATACTGAGATGTGGCCATTGAAAAGACCAAAGCGTGAGGTCTCGGGTAAGAGGGATGGGTGTCTCAGCGCATTTAATGGCATAGAACTGGACTACGTTAAAGGGTCCACAAGCTCATACACGTTTGATTTGTGTGGAGTGATTAATTGTAAAGGAGCAAACAGCAGCTGGAGGGGATATGATGTGTGGGTTTGTAGTCATCCTGCTATTTGTACCCGGGGAGGGAACCCTCACTCCGCCCGGGGAATCCGCCCTGTTCTGGCGTCATACACGGCAGGGCAGTGGTGCATTCCTGGGTGGGGCAAGGTGGTAGCTTGGACAGGAGTAGGGTGGCAGCCACATGTCCCTGAAGGATTGAAAGGAATAGCAATTCAGAGGGATTTCTCTGCTTCCCAGAACCCTATCACTCTTTCTCTGGGACCTTGGAACTCTCTGCCCAGGTCAGGTAGTCCGGGAGGCGTGTTCTACCTGGTGATAGGGGTAGATGTGTCAGGGACAGACCCGACAGGGGTGATCAGAGTGAATCTAGTCAACCCAAAGCCCAAACCGGTCATAAAAACTCCCGTCACAAATAGTACAGGGAATTCGGGAAACGAGTCGTTAACTGTTGCACGTGAAGAGCAAAAGAGACGAGTCCTGATGGTGGATTACACTAGGCTGAAGCCACAGGATTTGATTGAACGCGCCACTGGTTTCAGTGACAGTAACCTATGGCTGGACTGGGTGGCTCAAAATGCTAAAGAACAACAGGTATCTAACTGTGTTGCTTGTGCTTCAGCTAGGCCGCGGTTGTTTACAGAACCCGCACCACTGTACCCAGAGGACAAGTGGGGCTATGACTGCATGCTGCGACTGACAAGGGAGGCGGTGAGCACTGGCAACTGTACAATCTTGTCCAGTCTTTTTCCACCTATAGACAAGCAGACACAGGTAGGACCATTCATAAGTAAAAAAGATAACTACACGTGCTTTAATTTTTCTACAAATAGGATGAGATTCAATCTGGGAGAGATCGATCCTAGTTGGTGCTCCGTGACACTCACAGGGAGGACCACTAACAATAGGACTGACCCCAGCACCTTAATTGGAAATTGGGCCAGAAGTGGGTTATATTATTATTGTGGGCAGAAAACTCTGTTGGTTCGTGTTCCAATGGGAAGTGTCGGGACATGCGCTATGGTGAGATTGGGAGCTCCACTGATTCTAATAGGAAACAAAGTAAAAGCCATACCACAAAGAAATACACGCACATTGGCAGCTAGACGCAAGAGACACATTCTGAGGAAGAGAGGGACCCAGGGGACTCACGCATACGACCCCAGAATGGACTCGCCTACCTGGATTGACTCAATAGGAGTGCCCAGGGGAGTCCCAAATGAGTATAAATTAGTGGATCAAATAGCCGCTGGTTTTGAAAACTTGCCAATAATCTCTGCTCTTTTCCCAGTGACCCCAAACAAGAATGTGGATAGAATAAACTATGTTCATTATAATGTGCTGAGACTCTCAAACCTAACCAGAGACGCGATGGAGGGATTGGTGGAGCAATTGGGCCCGACCTCACTGATGGGGGTCCAAAATCGTATGGCCCTGGACATGCTGTTGGCGGAACGCGGAGGGGTCTGCGCCATGTTTGGCGATCAGTGCTGCACCTTCATCCCCAACAACACTGCCCCAGATGGCTCAGTAACCCGAGCACTGGAGGGCCTTAGAACCCTGTCCAGGACCATGCATGAAGACTCAGGGATTGAGAATCCCCTTGAGGGCTGGATGACATCCGTGTTCGGGCAGTGGAAGGGGTTTGTGATTTCTGCAATGCTTTCTATTGCTGTCTTTCTAGGGATTTTGGTCACCTGTGGGTGCTGCCTCATTCCTTGTGTCAGAAGATTGTTGGAAAAGGTAATCGCGAGGGCAGTGGACCCTGGGGAAGTGACCCCGGTGTCCATGATGCCATTGATAGAAGCAGTTGAGGAGACCGAGGAGTGATACAGCACCCGGTATGGTGACCTCTTGTGGTCAAGAGGTCAAAAGGAGGAATTGTGGAATTAAAAGAAACTGTTTTACTGCTACAATATATCTTATAGCATTAGCATTGCATTAATAACATCACATATAGCTTTAAGATAGTAGGGAGACATTTAAACACACTGACACCATATTAACCTTTATTACAGGTGCAGTTATAACCATTTCTTATGTTGTTATATCTTTATACACAATGCATATTTGTGCTTGTTTAGAGCTGATGTTCCATCCAAAAGGTTTTAAGCTTCACTGGTGAGAGTGTCCAGGTGATACATGTTGGAGGGAGATGAGAACATAGGAGGTTAATTGCATACATGCTTACAACACACATATATATCACATATAACCTAGACACAGATCTGAGTAGAGGCCTGAATGTATTTAGCAAACCTGTAGCACTAGACTCTGCTTAACAACAGGTGACAAGAAGAAGAAGACCAGCCCATGGCGACCCAGAGGGCAAAGACCATCGCCTTATTTGCCAAAAAGAGGAACCTCTGTGTGTGCATGTATTTCTTAGAATAGATTATTGTCTGTACAAGTTGCAAATAATGTTCTTAGGAAGCAAATTCTGTGCTTGTAAACGCATGAGGGGGCGTCATAATACCCTGACAGTATAAAAGCATTCTGAAATGTATTTTGGGTGAAGATCCTTGCTGATGTGTGCAGTAATCATCTTCCCACGCGTGTGCAAATAAATCATTGTTTTGGACCATCCTTCTGGACTGTCTTGGTTTTGTATTCTTCACTCAATTTTGGACCCGTAACAACTGGAAAAGCCCTTGAAGTTTATGCTGGCATGGATGAAGAACAGTCTGACTCTTATGATGCCATTAAAGCTGCAGTGTTATCCAAGTTTAATGTAACAGAGGAGACCTACAGATACCGGTTCCGGAGCACCAGTGTACCAGTGGGAGAGAGTGTACGTGAAACCTACAATCGGATAAAGGGACTCTATAAGCAATGGATGCGTCCTGACAGTCGGAGCAAAGAAGAGATTGGTGAAACCATTATTTTGGAACAGTTTCTTCGTGTGCTGCAGCCAGACGTCCGCACATGGGTGAAGGAGAACAACCCAAAGACAGGAGGGGAAGCTGCAGATCTGGCTGAACGTTACCTAGCTGCTCATCGTGAACCTTCTAAGTCAAAGATGACTGTGGGGAGACCAAGGTTTGGGGAGGTAAAACCTCCAGGGGTGACTAGTGTTGAAAGCTTGGACACTAGGGGTGGTAAGAAGCCTATACATTGCAGTCAAAGGTACAACCTCATTTGCTATTACTGTCAGCAGCCAGGTCATAAAGCTTCTTTATGTCCCCTAAGAAAACCAAAGTCAGTAGAGTTTGTGTAGTTCCTCCACAGGTCTTGAGGGTGAACTAACTGGTGATGGTTTAGTGCCACATAAGCATGTGGTAGATGTTTCAATAAATGGCCAAACAGTAAAGGCTCTTGCTGACACTGGTAGCTCACAAACCTTGGTTAAATCTTCTATGTTGAGCAATGTATTACCTGACTTTAACAAACCTGTAAATATTACTTGTGTTCATGGGTGTCAAAAAGATTATCCAACAGCAGATGTCACTATTGAAGTTGAGGGCCAAGCATTTATGTTAACTGTAGGAGTGTTGGATCAGTTAGCATATGATGTCATTCTGGGAGAAGACTTACCAATCTTAGACAGTTTGGTTCACAATAACTCTGAAGCCTATTCCTGTGCTGTTGTCACTCGTTCAATGAAAATGACACGGTTTTGTAAACTGACTCAGGCGCAGACCAGGAGACCTTTGCAGAAACTGAGTGCGTTTATTTACAGTGGTGTCACCGGGTGATTATATATATATACAAGGTGCTCGGGGAAGGGGTCCGGGGCTCCGGGGGGGAAGGGTCCAAAACCACACTCTGCTCTTTCAACCAACAATCCCACTCTTTTCCACTCCAGTCGCTCCTCTCGCTCACTCGGGGGTACAAGGACGGGTCCGGGGGGGGAATCTACGCACACACACAGAAAATCCAATTAGCACTAGATCACAAGGAAACTCACAGACTAGGCAGATTGCTGAAGCACTAACGCGGGTGACTCAACGTTCCAGCGACGAGTAGTGTAGGTCTGCCATCTTAAAAAGCCCTTCTGATTGTAGTAACCAGCGCCAGGTGTGATGATGAGCACAGGTCTGTGGGCCAGGGGCGGAGCCCACAGTGAGCACCGCTGTGGCCGGGGAAAGAGGGAGAGAGAGCACAAGAACAAAACACATGTTGCCTAACACGGAATCAGCCGGTGAGGCACGGGGACCGTGACAGAAAAGGGGTTTAGAACCACTGCCAGATGTAGATGAAGACTTATTTGAAGGAGGGAGTAAAATCAGGAAAACAAAACGCCGACGTAGGCAGGAGAAAAATAAAAACAGTGGTAGGGCAAAACTTGTGGAACCAACCTTACCAATGTCTCCACCTATTGATCTTCAGTGGGAGTTTCCCAATAATTTTAGAGAAAGATAGGAAAATGATCCATCTTTAAAACCTCTCTTTAAGAAAGCATGCAACGTGGATGACGGAAAAGAAAATGCTGTAGGGCTTAAAAGTGTAACTGGAGAACCTTTCATAATAAAGGATAAACTTCTGTATCTAGCAGACATGGAGAAACCCAGACTTGTTGTACCAAAAGAGTACCGATCAGTAATTCTGCATTTGGGCCACACTGTACCATGGTCAGGACATTTGGGACAGGCAAAGACTTATAATCGTGTTGCTCAACGTTTTTACTGGCCAGGATTGTACACAGATGTGGTTGACTACTGCAAAACATGTCATGAATGTCAGAAAGTGGCTCCCACCAAACTTTCAGACCGAGCCCAGTTGCAAACATTGCCAATAATGGATGTACCTTATGAGAGAATAGCTATGGATATCATAGGTCCTTTACCTAAGAGCAGTAGTGGTCATAAATATGCATTAGTCATTTGTGATTATGCCACAAGATATCCAGATGTTTATCCACTGCGTTCTCTGCAGGTCAAACACATTGTTCGATGCTTAGTAGACCTTTTTTCCAGAGTTGGCATTCCAAAGGAGATCCTGACAGATCAGGGTACCAGTTTTATGTCACATTTGGTAAAGTCTCTTTATGACCAACTTGGTGTAAAAGGTATTCGAACTACTCCCTACCATCCAGAAACGGACGGTTTGGTAGAACGATTTAATGGTACATTAAAGCAAATGTTGAGAAAGTTTATTGATGATACTGGCAAAGATTGGGATAAATGGTTGCCTTTTCTATTGTTTGCATACAGAGAAGTGCCACAGGCTTCAACTGGTTTCTCCCCTTTTGAGCTGCTCTATGGAAGGCACGTTAGAGGCCCCCTGGATATGCTGAAGGGGAACTGGGTGGCTGGAGTGGCACCGTGGTCTACTGAAGTGGCTTCGACGACCAACAACGTTTCCTACATATTGAAGATGAGAGACAAACTGGAAACGTACAGAGAAAAGGTTAGAGACCATATGCAGAAGGCGCAGCAAAAGCAAAAGGTATGGTATGACAAGCATGCCTGTGGGAGAGAACTAAAAACTGGTCAAAAAGTTTTAGTACTTTTGCCTACTGGACCAAGTAAGCTGCTGGCTAAGTGGCAAGGACCTTATACGGTGGCCAGAAAAACCGGCCCAGTGACTTGAGGTCATTTGTCCAGACAGACACAAATCAAAGCAACTGCTACATGTAAACTTGTTAAGAGTATTATGAAAGAAATGCCCCAGAACCGGGTGTGAAGCAAATCCTGATGGTACGGGATGTTCAGCCTGAAGACAGTGGCATTTTGGAGGTTGGAGAAGTTGAGATGAGTCCATTCAGAGACATGCCCAAATCTGAAGACCCTCCTGAACATCTGACTGAAGATCAGTGGTGAGGTGAGGCAATCTTTTCCATCTTTGTTCTCAGACACACCGGGTCGAACAGATGCCATAACACACAACATCATCTTGAAAGACACAAAACCTGTTCATCTTAAGCCTTACAGGATACCAGAACGGATGATGGGACCGTTGAGGAAGGAGGTTCAGATGATGCTGGAATTCAGAGTGATTGAGCCATCAATGAGTGAATGGTCAAACCACATTGTACTTGTTCCAAAGAAAGACTCCCCTCAACTACGATTTTGTTCTGACATGAGAAAGCTAAATAGTATTTCCTGTTTTGATTCTTATCCAATGCCGCGGATTGATGAGCTACTGGAAAGACTAGGAAAGGCTAGATACATTACAACCTTAGATTTGTGTAAGGGTTGCTGGCAAGTGCCTTTAGAGCCATCCTGTAAAGAATACACAGCCTTCCAAATTCCAGGAATGGGCTTATTTCAGTACACTGTGTTGCCCTTTGGTCTTCATGGGGCACCTGCAACTTTTCAAAGGTTGATGGACATTATCCTTAATGGTTGTTTCAAGTTTGCAGCTGCCTACCTGGATGATGTGGTAATATATAGTCAGTCTTGGGAGGAGCACCTGCAGCATCTAAAGGTTGTGATGGCAAAGATCCAGAAGGCTGGTTTGACTCTGAATGTGAGCAAGTGTGCCTGGGCACAAGAAGAAGTGAAGTATCTGGGATACATTGTTGGCCATGGACAAATAAAGCCACAAGTTGGAAAGGTAAAGGCTATACAAACAATTCCCAGACCTAAAACCAAGAAGCAAGTGAGGTCGTTTCTGGGCTTGGTTGGCTGTTTCGGAGGTTTATTCCCCATTTCTCAACCTTGGCAGCCCCTCTTACAGATCTCATGAGAAAACACTTCTAAAGTGATGTGGAATGACGACTGTGAACATGCCTTCCAATCTTTAAAGAGACAGAATTCTGAAGCACCTGTTTTGCAAAGCCCGGATTTTTCCAAACCATTTGTTGTGCAGGTAGATGCCTCTAATGTTGGACTTGGAGCAGTGCTGGCTCAGGGAGAAGCTGGTGAAGAAAAACCTGTGCTTTTCTTAAGTAAAAAGCTGTTTGACAGGGAAAAAAACTATTCTACAGTAGAAAAAGGACTGGCAATTAAATGGGCAATTGATTCATTGAAATATTATCTCCTTGGAAGAGAATTTATTCTTCAGACAGATCACAGACCCCTGGTGTGGATGCACTCCAAACAGCATCAAAATGCGAGGATACTGCGCTGGTGCCTAGCCCTCCAGCCATACCAGTTCACCATCCAGCATCGTTCGGGTAAGAAGAATCTCATTGCTGACTGTCTTTCCCGTTTGCTGGATATGTGTTGACCAGAATGGGGGGGGGGGGTAGTGACTAATGTTGGGAAGCATTCATGTAATAAAGTGTTTTGCAGGTTACCTCTGTGATGGCCATCTTGTTTTTCCAGTAAAGAGGAGGCCTGCCTCAATGGTAGCTCTTTTATAGGCCAGTCTGAATTGAGAAGGCGTGGTCTTTAGAGTATTTAAAGGGAGCAGGAAACGGATTGGGGGCCATTTTGAGAAGTTGCTGTCTGTATGTGCATGATATTGGCATGAGATAATAAAGCAATTACTTCAGTTAAGACAGTGTGAAGTCTAATGTTTCCCTCACCGCGCCTCCCGGCGTAACACAGCTACTTTCTTGCCTGAGAAATGTTAAAAGTTTATTTTGTGACCCAGAAAGATTAATAAGACTAATTTTAAAACTCAGTAGCGGCCACCATTGTTAAAAACTGAAATTGGCTGGGCCGTGCTATGAATTCTCGGATATGGTGGGCCACAAAGGACACACCCGACCCATCCTTCAAATTTGGGAAAATGGAGGACACATTTGTCGGCCGCATTTGAAGGAGTCGACGAATTGGGACAGCCTTCCCATATGGAAAAGATATATATAAATCTTATAAAGTTTGTATCTGTTGTTAAGGGTTCAGAATTGAGGAGGAAGACCAAAATAATGACCACTGATCCTGCCGGGTGCAATTAGACGAAGATTTTAATGAATACACATGTGGAGTCCAACACTGTGCAGATTCAGTGTTGAACTGTCTTACAATAGTCAGAACAAAGACTTTATAGGGTTTCTGTTGCCAAGCAGACTCAATACAGCATACGTCAATCCAAAACCACAACCGTTCAATCAACCCTTGACACAGTTTAAAAGAACATCGTCTTCGGCTCGAACCCAGGTGCTTCCCCTCAGCTCGCCTTCGCTGTCGCTTATCTCTGGGACATCTGGTGTACTTCCTGGAACAGACTAACACGTACGCACCCCAACTTTGCAGTTATAGCAAAACACATCTTAACTTCTTACCTACTAACTGAGTCTACTAGTGTGGGTGTATGTGCTGTGTTGCCCTCGCTCTGCACCTTATTTGACCTCTCTAACTATATGTGTCTGTATGTGTGTGTATGTCTGTGCATGTGTGATCCTCACGCTGCACTTTAATTGACCTCAGCTCAGGCACCCAGGCTAAGGCCATCCTGTGTGTACTGATCTTGACTTATATGTAAAATATATAAAACAAATGTTCCAGTCTAATACAACTACTTAAAGCTTAATCAAAGCTTAATCAAAAATATAAATGCATAATAAAATGACAAACCAACTCAGACTGCTTTCAGTTTCACTTCAGCAAGCCTTGCAGAAGTGTTTCCTGTCTCATTTTGGCACAGAGTATATTTCCTGTCCCTGCAGCTCAGTTTCTCACCCACTGAAGACTTCAGTGTAAGAATATAAAAACATTCAAAAGCCTTTAAAATTATAGATTCAACTCAACAGTTTAAAGTGGTTCTTACTGGACTTGTAATAAAAGCTTAATTGGGTGCCAATATGTTTAAACATCTAAATGCAATATCAATATTAATAATTAATGGAATAGTAATAATGATCATAAAAATAGCAGCAAATAATAGCAGCATAATATTCCAGCACTCCCAACACTGTCTTGTGTGAAACTTGTATGAAAAGCATACAAGAGTGAAAACAGATAAGATCCCTTGAAAAATTATATAATGAAACTTGTATGTTTTGGATACTTAGTAAAACAATATATGAAAGTAATGAGAAAGTGGCCACTTTCATGAGTAAATCATATAAGTTTTTACTATTTCCTTTCCATTTGGGTTCGTCGCCTGGCTGTGACGTAATCAGCCTTCAAATGCGGCCTCCGGAGGATGCAGCCAACGTTTTGGCACACAGCTATACACATCAGAAATGGACCTTCTAAGTAAAACAGGAAATACACGACAGACACAGAGACTGGACACTGAGATTGGACTGGACACTGAACTTAACAGACAAACCCACGAGCAGAAACTATGACAACAAATGGCAAATCTTAATGAAAGACATAACCAGAACAAAAAAAAGAACAGATATATTTTAAGGAAACTGAGTCATCAGAAATCCCAGAAAATTGATTCTTTTCATCTGGCCATTTCTGAGAGAAACTGAAGAAGCCACAAAACATTTCTCCCACTGAAAATCCAACATCCAGATAAGGAAAATCTTTCTGGGATCAACCCCAAATACCCGTTTTGTCTTTATGTAAAAGGTTTTCTACACTTCAGTGCTGTAGTTATTCTACAATCCTGACAGATGTCCTTTCTATTGTCAAAATGAAAGTGTGAACTCCACTGATTTTAAAAAGAAGATTACTACAGCATATACAGCAGTCCCTTTTAACTCTTCTTCAGTGTTTGATGTTCAGTGTTCCTCTCAGCATTAAAACAGAAAGAAGACGTGCTTATAAAAACTGCTGATAAGATTCAGAAAAGAAACCAAAACGAGTTCACTGGTGTTAAGATGCTGTTTTATTTGACACAGTACTCGTTTTTTCATTAAGCCTCACTCTGATGCAGGTTTTCTTACAGATTTAAGCTTCATACATACATCAAATTCACAGGAATTCGGCAACCTGAGACAGAAAGTGAATGACATTCTACGACTTTAAAGGACTACAACAAAAATACACTCTGGCAAAATCAAGTGAACGGGATAAACGTTTTTCTGGGCCCAGGTAAGAGATTGAAGCAACTACCAATGATAACATGGGAAACCATTGACTGATATATAACCTGATAATAAATACATTAAAGCGTTACCCAGGCAACCATAGCCTGGAATGTCCACAAGTGACTAACAACCATTTTCAGAGCCATGTGCGAAGAGGGGAATTACTTCCAGTGTGTGCATGGCTTTAAACCCCACTTCATAACTGTCATCATGCCATCACACTCTCCCCAAAGGAGTGATCTCTTTCCTCTGTAAGTGTTCATAAGATGCCAAAAAAAAAAAAAAAAATTGAGAGACCAGTGTTGGACTGTAGAACTGCTTTGAAATTCATATAAGCTGTTCGCACTAAAGTAAAAAGCACCATCACTTCATGCGGATACCTTCTCGGCGCCAGCTGCGGTCGCAAGGCTGGAGCCGAACAAAAAACACCCTGATAACGACTGTGTTTAGTCTGTTCCTTCCCATTCCATGCAAGGCCACCTAGGTTGGCTGGAAGACTGTTTACTTAGCCTGGCAGGGCGAAGGACACTGTCTCAGCTGAACTCTGGACACGCACACACATACATATACACTGATATGCACACACTCATCCCCCCTCCCTTTCCAAACGCCTTCGACGCTTATTCCCTTCCGATGCTGACGGTGGATCATGGAGACCAGCGCATAGGCTGCAGGCCCGGATGCACTGTCTACACTGGCTGTCTCTCACCCTTTACCCGCCCCTGTTGCTTGTCATGTGTTTGTTTGGTGTATTAAGAGTTTTTTTCATGTGCTATGTGCAGAGGTGTTTTTTTTCTGTTCTCAGACTGATCTCCCTGTTGGAGCTCAGTCTGGGGGGAGTTATTTTTTTCTCCTTATCTTTCCTCATGTGGTGCTTTTTCCATGTTATACCTCTCTGACCTGTCTTCCCCATGTGATGTTTGTGTAATGTATGTATGGTCGGAGGGTAAGATGGCGCCGCCATTGCGTGCAATAGGTCGGCAGCCTTATGAAATTTCCCCCTTGTGGGACTAATAAAGGTATAAAGGTAAAGGTAAGGTAAAGGTTATATCCATGTGAACCCAGACTGGTTCAATTTATTCATGCTAAATCAGCCACTGTGCTAATACCTGAAAGCAACATAAACGCTGATTCTGTCTTTATGTTTGTGTTAAGCACTGTATTGATTCATGAGCTCAGCAGAGAGTCATATAGCTGACAAGGATTAGGGATCCATGACACTGGTTTCACTGGTGTAATCTGACTCTTAGACCAAATGCAAATCTCTGTATTTCATAAAATGTTGAGCTTTTCCTTATAACTCACTGGGTTACTTCATTGCTGGAAGACTGTCCAGTGGCTCTTTGGTAGTCTCACTCTCCTCAGTTGGTTGTTGGTTGTTGGTTGTCCTGGACACCTTTCTCACCTTTGCCCGGAAAGACTTACAGAGGAAAAAGTAAACAACAGGGTCCAGGCAGACATTGAAAACTGCCACCATGGTGGTCACCTCCATTATATAGTTCAGGACGGAGCCTACAGAGTCATTGCTCCACAGAAGACTATAGGGAAGACGAGCCAGGTGATAGGGGACAAAGCAAACACAGAAGATGCTGACCAGCACCAACATGTTCCTGCGAGGCCTGACAAGCTTCTCAGAGCCAGAGGAGGCCAGCTGCCTCTGCTGTGCCCGCAACACCCTGTGGGAGGTGCTGTAGTAGAAGAAGACCAGGGATATAAAGACCACGAGGAAGATGATGGGAGACAAAGCGTGGATGATTGTGAAGAACAGCTTGATCGATTCACTAATGAAGGGATCACAGCAGCTGGGGTTAGAGGTCACAGGTTTCTGGGTGATGAAAAACAGGATGGTGTATGTCACAGTCGGAACCAGGAGAAAAACCCAGGTAATGATGGAAATGATGTAGGCAGTTTTTACTGTCTGCAGGATGTGAGTTCCTAAAGGTCGGACGATCTTTAGATACCTGAAGAGAGAAGACAAGGGGGCTGAGTAGATGAATCAGTCACTATTTATTAATTAATGGTTTCAAATCAGCAGAAATCATTAATAAAGTCAAAATTCTTGTCAGTGCTTTAGTCAGGCTGTCAGGCGTAAACAGCATTACCATGAAATGCAGTGTGAAATCAGTAAAAGGTTCCTCTAAGCTTCATCATGAAGTTTTACCTGTTGGCAGCGATGTAGCCCATGAATATGATGCTGGCGTACATGTTGAGAAAGATGGCACAAGCTCCAAAACTACAGTAGAGCTGGCGAATAATGACAGAGCTGCTTGCATAGTGGGCGATGCGGAGTGGCAGAAAGAGGCAGAGCAGGAAGTCAGCAGCTGTCAGGTTTTTCAGGTAGATCTTCAAGCTGCTCGATGTCCGCTGCTGTGCTCCACAAAAGTGAAACTTCATGATGAAGCCATTGAGGCTTAAACCCACCTAAAGAAACACAGAAAGGATGGAGAGGACAGGACTTCAGTACATACAGTGAGAACCTTTAACACATTTTTAATAGGGCACAATCTGATGATTTGAAACTTACCAGGGACACAAGACTGTAGACCAGCATAAAGAAAGGATAGGCTGAAGTGTTAACAGCATCACAGGTCTGGTTGGAAGATGAAGTCACATTTGTTGTGTCAACCATGTTTCTGGAGTTGAAAAATAAATCCAATTTATTGAGATCAAGGAGCAGTCATAGAAATCCACTGCTCAGTCTTAACTGACCTATTATTCTAACACTTTATTATTAGCATTGTGTTTTAATTCATGTCTAATATCATTATGCTTATTTCCAGATCTGAATCAAATCTCTTACTGTGTTAATGACATGTTCCATCTTTTTTAGTGATATATTGCATAGGAACTATATTTCGTCTAAACATCTCAGAACCATGCTGTCTTACTACGTAGTCATTGTTTAACTTGGTCCCCAGTCACAATGACAAATCATTCAGAATATGATCAGAATAACTTTAACTTGCACATTAACCAGGTATCTACTTAAGCAGTGCCTTCTTTAATCCGATCAAGGTTCATGCTTTTGTTACTTTGAGGCTTTATTATTGTATTTCCCCATTATTGAGCTTTTCGAATACCAACTTGAAAAGCTGATCAGCTGATCGAAAATTGAATGCCCATACATCTCAGTACACAGATGAAAGCTGTCAGCTAAACTAACATTTAACCAGGTGAAATCCTTAACTTAACTTGCTTGTAACATCAGATTGTTGCGCAGTATGTTGGTGATATATAAATGCATACATAAGCAGACGACACTGTCAAATATTTTCTCGTGTTTCGCTTGTCTGGTATTCCTGCCAATTTCTTTCGGTGCACCACACATGCACTGAGCCACGTGCCTGGTTAACTTAGCCACTATGATATCAGGAGCTTCCATGTTAATCTTCAGTAGTTAAGTGGGACTGGTCCTTTCTCATTGACTAGCAGCTGGGGTTTTTTTGTGCTGCTAGACACTAATGGAGTAGAGTCAGTTTCTTCAGCCAGTAGGCGTGAATCATGTCAGGGCCTCTTGATGTCCAACTTTCAGCTCATACTGGAGATCCTTTCTGAGCATTGCCATCATGGGTTGCGTCCTTCTCCCTTATGCTCTTCCACTATTGCTCTGTCTCCAGCTTTAGTGGCGCTGTTCTCATTTTGTTCCCCTACCACTCAGAGTACACCTCAGATGGCTCCGTAGAGTAGTGCTGGTTTAATATCCCTAGTATACCTCTTCAAGTGGTTGGCCAAGGTTGTCAGTCATTTTTGCTCTCCAAGCTGAGTATATGATAATAATAATTCCCCACTTGCCCCTGCGGGTGGTCTATCCTTCAAGCTTGGGTCCTCTGGTAGACAGATCCTTTCTTATTTAATGGTTTTTATTCATTTTCATGACTATTCACATTGTAAATTTTCCCTGAAGGCATCAAAACTATGAATGAACACATCTGAAATTAACAACAACCTGTGGTATAAGTCTGAACAGCCATTCATTCACTTCCGCTTGTCCTTTTCAGGGTCGCGGGGGGCACTGGAGCCTATCCCAGCTGTCATAGGGCGAGAGGCGGGGTACACCCTGGACAGGTCGCCAGTCTGTCGCAGGGCTAACACACTGAGACAGACAACCATTTGTGCTCACATTCACTCTCGCATTCACACCTATGGGCAATTTGGATTAATCAATTAACCTATCCCCACAGACTGCCTGTCTTTGGACGGTAGGAGGAAGCCGGAGCACCCGGAGAGAACCCACGCAAACACGGGGAGAACATGCAAAGTGACAAGTTTGACAAGCCTGACAAGGAATGTGAAGTGAAGACCATGTCAGTTGTCTACATCATGAATCTCACTGAGAGAAGGTCAAGGGTTTGCAGGACTCTGATTTCTGTAATTGATTTGATTCCGATTCGAATTCATTTCAATTCAAATTAGGGAAATTTTGCCTCAAACAGTAAGAAATATTATAATTCTGATCATTTATCAGTACTGGCACTTGTGAGACTTCATCAGAGGTGTAAACATCACAGCAGATGCCTTTGTGTCTGCGGAAGTGAAGCTAAAACACAGAAAAACATGAAGGAAATTTTCCTGGCCTGGCTTTTTATAGCAAATACCTTAAAAATATTCTGGAGTAGAACAAAAACTGAGGAAAACATATGAACATTAAGTGATGTTGCTGAACTGAAGCAGAGAAAAGTTACAGAGGTGTGATTAGAGACACAGCTAAGGGTTTTTGCAATTTGGTATCATTTTAAAAAGTTTAGATTTCTTAGATATAGATATGGGAAACTGGTCGTGAAGTACACTGAGAGAGAGAGAGAGAGCTGTGCAGGAAGTGTGATTTTTATGGTAAGAGGGAAAGTAAGAGGGGACTGTTCATGCTGTAAATGTAAATGTTATGTAAATGTTTATCAAATGTGGCGCGTAGTTTTGATCTTCTTCTTCTGCTGTTTCAGTGAATTTTGGTTGGAGAGTGACAAAATCTGCAGCATCTGAACCTGTAAGATGTTGGCTTTAAGCCCCAACGGCATGTCTGGATACGTGCCGTCGGGTGAACTTTGTGTTTACGTCTTTATTTGGAATCTGTTTACCTGCTGTCATTTGCTGTTTTAGCTGTTTGATGGTTGTTCAAATTAAAGCTTTAACCTGAGATTCTGGTGTTTCTGGCAAAACACATTTATATTTTGATATTCAAGCTAAAATCGATAATTGAAACCCACACTGTCAACAAAGCAAAGGGTGGCAACTTTCAAGAACCTAAAATATAAAACGTGTTTTGAGTTGATTCGCACTTTTTTGTTTACTACATAATTCCATTAAAAACAATTTCCAGGACAAAAGATGAAAAAACATTAAATGAGAAGGTGTGTCCAAACATTTGAATGGTAGTGAACAATGATCAACACATACAAGAATATGCTATTAGCAGATTGTTCATAACGAAGCCATAAAAGAGTGTGAGGTTGATTATTATAATTTGGTACCAGTACACCCTAAATCTTAGTCTATAACAACAACAACAACCAATTTGTAATAACATCAATAGATCTGCACCCTGAACACTGGCAGGAGCCAACTGTGGTGCTGAGGCAGCTGTGTGTTTATATTCCCCAGAAGCTGCTACAAAGCATGAAATTAGAACTTAAGCACAAAGGTTTTGAGCGTGAACAAGACTCACCTGTGTTTCTGCCGTTTTCAGCGAGCAGGAAAAGCTGCTTGATTCGCTGAGTCCTCTGAGTTTAATGATATTGTTGCAAATCAGGAAACACAGAGAGACCACACTACTAACCTCATACTTATTTCCTCTATTTTATGCTAAACTGACTACAAATTTCCAAACCAGGAACATATATGCTTTCTCATCATTTATGATGCACAGGCTGCCTGTATATTGTATTCTTCAAATGTCAGGACTTTTTTCTCAGATGGTCTTATGACACTGTCACTTTTTGACAAGACTTCACAGGCTTTCCACCTTTATAATTCAGTTTGATTCGAGTTTTTTTCCCTCAAAGTCTGACTTTGCTCTTAAACAACCACAACATGCGTCATTTACTTATCTGTACTGCACATTATTTCCCTACACTGAGGGGAAATTTTGTTTTGAAGGCACTTTTTAGTGCCCTTTGACGTTATCTCAGATCTCTCTCTAATGTCGACTTGCTCATCAAAACAATCAACACCAGCTTCACCATCCAGCTATAGGTTGGTTTTCATATCCCTGTTCTTCTTCTACTACAGCACCTCCTGCAGGAGGTGAGGCCTTTTGTGTCAAATGATATCAGTGAAACAAAGAACTTTAATTGATCCCAAGTATTCAGGAAAATGAATATGATATCAGAGATCAACATGAGGCTGAACTCAACACAAACATGTTCCTAAATAGGCAGCATTTGTGCATATTATTTTACTGTAGCTGTAACTACTGCAGAACTGGCAGATTCCTCCTGCTGTAGTTCCTGCTACACTGGCAAGCATCATTTCTGCTCATGATATTTCATTCAGAAGCAAATCTAGGTTACATGTGCATCTTGCAGCTGCGTCTCTTGCTGGATAGATGTTTTTTGGATGGCTGAATGCTTCTACTGTTCTCGCGGTCAAACCTGGGCTTGAAATTCTTCCATGTGTGCTGCCCACAACAAGTTTCTCGTCCCCATCAACTCCATGCTAGCTTCCAGCCTAGCACAATTACTGATCTGTCTGGCATAAATAAACTCAACCAGTCTGTGGCCCAAGTCTTACAACAAAGTAAGAAGTGTTAAATGTGTGAAATCTGAATTCAAGTGAGTGTCAAAACCTGTTTTAATTTCAATATTTTCTCATAGCAAGAAGAACTTATTTTTAAGATTTGAGTTTTTTACCCTTTGGCACCATTTTTTATTTTCATAATAGAAGTGAAAACACAGCTAATGGCTGCGTATTTTTGCTCATTTACATTTACAAACTCTTTTGCTGCGTTACCCATTTCACTGCATAACTACAGATGCTATGAATTACCAGAAATACTAAATCTAGAAAGTTGTTAACCCAAATGTAGAAAAAGGAGGCCGATGAAAACTCAAGCGACCATTTAGTGCTTGAGTTTTCCAAAGATAAGCAAGATATAAAAGCCAGAATAAACTAAGGTGTGAGAGGCACAGGAGACAAAGACAGGAGAAAGGAAGGCCCTGTGCAGGGGCTAACCACTTCAGGGGGTCGACCACGAGGCTGAGCGAGGCCTGAAGACACTTTAGAGCATCCGCCTGGACATGGAGAAGGACACATGAGCATCTCTGGAGGTCAAATGAGCAGCCAGCAGTGGGGAGGCTGCACCGGAGACTGGCTGATATCGCAGTTTCTCTGGGGACTGGAAGGGTGGCCAGCAAAAGAAATGTTGTGGAAAATATTTGATTGTCTTTTTCTGTTACTTTAAACTCTTTCACTTGCTAAGTTAAATTGAGCTGATTTAGTACATTTTCCAATAGCTTTCATGCATTCTGTGATTTTTTTCAGCCAACCATGATTGCACTCAGTTTGGCCTCTTTCTTGTGAGAGGTTCAGGGTTCCTTCTGTGCAGGCTGTCAGTCATCAGACTAAGAAAAACAGACAGCCTGTTTTGTGGTGTGTCTGCATTACATTAAAAAAATATTCAAGATTCAAGAAGTTTATTGTCATATACACCGCATTTTGCAGGTTCCCTTCACACAACTAAAATATACATGTTTATGCATCATCAGTTTTAAGCACTGAGTAGGACTGAAGTCAGAATTAAAGTCTGGTGGTGTTTTAATAAACCTCCATCTTTAATATCTCAGAGTCAGTTTCCTGCTGTAGTTCCACAGTCTCCTCTCAGAGATGCAGTGACAAGAAGCCATCAGCAGGTGGCAGCGTAACATCATGATTCTATTCATTTTGAATATACTTCTTCAACCCTGTAAAGTTTTAAACTAACAGTTAAATTGTCCCTTTGCCCTAAAAATAGATCCGATAAATAAAATCTCACCTCTAACCCTGATAACGTTTGTTTCCAGGAAAAGTGCTGCAGGTTGAAGATTTAAACTAAAGAAAACACAAAGCAATGAATTTACAAAAAAAAACCATTAAAACTTTATTGATACAAAAATTAAAAACAACATGCAACAAAATTCATGTAAAACCAGGACTTCAAAACATGACAGCGAGTTTAAGTTAGAAATTATGCTCAGTGGTGACGTCAGCCATGACATCATCATATGACTGGTCCTCCTCTTCCTCGGTGGGTGGAGGCATCGTTATGGAAACATGTGAGCTCCTTCCTGTTAGGCGCAAAGTAAGAAATGATAATAATGATGAAACAAACTGTAAATATGAAGAATATTCAAGTCATTTTTCTTTTGAACAATACATTCTTAATTTGAACTTAATTTGACAATGACTGTAGATATTAATTTATTTTTGTCTGACGATAGAGTTGAGCTTCTGTTTGTCTCCATCTTAAATAATTTGGGGCCAACAGAAAGTGGGATGGAAAGGGTTAAGACAGAAAAACTGGACCGCGAAAGTGTATTAGACTTTATTTGAATTGCAAATTCTAGTGACTAAAACTAGCATGTGGCTAAACAACTTCCAAACCTAACCCTGGACAGGTGAATATCAAGACGTTACTGCAGTGCTGCCTGAGGGCCTGAAGATCACGGCTTTTAAATATAAGCTTTCATTCATCCCATTATGTATATTGATTTTGAAAAGTCATTAGCCCATTGGTCCCATTAATCCAGTCACTGACCCCCTCTGTATTTACTGATAAGGAATAATGTGTATTCTGTGACCCAATGATGAGTGGTTGCTAGAAGTTGCTGGCAGTCCATAACATGAAACTGGTTGTAAAGAGCTATACATTGAGGACCTCCTTGTATTTAATTTGGTCACTAGCACATTGCAAACGTTGCCTATAATTTGAAAGGAAGACACTAACTTGTCTGCAAATAAATGCCAAATACTTGCCTATACCAAATACTTTGATTTTCTCCATCAAAACTGCAATAACTTTGTTTATTCTCTGATTTTTACATAGTAACTCTGGTTTATGACAAAATATTCATGTTCAGTAACCAGTGTTTTTCTATTCTGGTAAAGATTATAGCAGTAGATCCAACACTACGAGATGGATGGGTGATATTTGAACATAATGATGAGTGTTACCTGCAGACATGCGATATATAGAGACCATGAGGAATGTGGAAATTACATATGGAAAGTACACCAAGATGTAGCGCAGTATTCCCAGAGAAGACAGGTTTTTGTGAGGATCTGAGGCGGGGGCATCGGGATCTTCAGGATCTAGAAACAAACAACAAAGATCTTGCTGGAATAAAGCTCTTTTTATCTTCTCTGTAAACCACAGATTAACAGTCTCTAATACACATCAAAGAAAAAAGACCAAAGTCACCAGTCATGTGATTCCTTAGATTTTCAGTCCTGGCTTACCTATGATGAACAGCCAGCTGAATGCAGACACTCCCACACTCATGTTACACTTGTAGATGCCTTCATGAGACTTTGTGACGTTATAGATGATCATGTGACTTCTAAGCGCAGTCCCAATAATAGATTCATTTTTATAGAAAGTTGCTGGGATGTCGGATTGACTGTTCCTGGATTCACAGAGCAGAGTAACATTATCTCCCTTCATCACGGGGAGGACAGGACTCTGCAGGATTACTGGAGTATATTCTCGTTCTGACAGATAAAAAAACAAAATCTTTGAATAAACGAGTACATGCAATCAAAGGTTAATGAATGGCTGTTTCAATACAGGAAAGAAACAGCTTGCAGAACATGCTATTCAGCTTTATTTATCTAGCACTGTCTGATGAGAGGCAGATAAAATCAAGGTAAATAAAGAAAGTAAACCTTCTTTAATTGCTAAGGTTTCAAGTATCAGGACATAAAATATTCTGGTTCCTTAAAGTTCTTAAAATTAAGTAAATAAAACTTCAGAGGAACTACAAGACATGACATATAAAAAAAAATTAAGCGAGAATAGAGAAACAGTGGGTGAGGAAGTATTCTGGGGAGGTGCTACTAGTCAAATGCACTTGATTATTTGATCATCAGCACGTGTGAGTACTTCTACAAGATGCAGTTCAATTCAGTGTCATTTTTATTTCAGCAATTTACGACAGTAGTCACTGTCATTGTGGATCATCTGAGCATCCTGATAATAATAAATTACAACCGTGCAGATTCTGAGTAATAAATGACTGAATTAGTTTTTGGCATGAACGTTTTTTGCAAATATGCAGTACTCGCCCTATAAATTTGTTTAATATGTACATGTAAGGACATATCCTGGTCAAAAATGACTCCTTATAGTGTTACTGGAGGCCAAGGTAATCCCACTCAGAGTAAGCATTTGGTTAGATGCAATGTTTCTAACATTTTTAGTGCAATGACAATAATCTTAGTTTCATCTGAATTTAGAAGCAGGGAATTACAGGTTGTGTGTTGGCCCTGCGACAGACTGGCGACCTGTCCAGGGTGTACCCCGCCTCTCGCCCTATGACAGCTGGGATAGGCTCCAGCACCCCCTGCGACCCTGAAAAGGATAAGCGGAGGCGGAAGCGAATGGATGGATGGAATTACAGCTCATCCAGGTCCTTAAGAAGTTCCTGCAGTTTAGATAATCAGTGTGTGTCATCATGGATAGATAAAGCTGGATATTATCTGCACCGCAGTGAAATGTCATGTATGGTATGTCTTCCAATGATAGGAAAAAATATAAAATTGAAATATAATTGATTCCACCACTCAGCCCTGTGGAACTTCATAATAAACCTTTGTGTGTGAAGGGAGCTATTCATTTACATGAAAAAAACAGAGTTTATTAGATAGATATGGTATGATTCAGACCACTGCAGTGCAGTACCTTTAATTTTTATTGCATGTTCTTCTCTGTGTATTAAAATATTGTGGTCACCTGAGGAAACCTGGGGTTGTTTTTATTGTCTTGAGTCAGTGACAAATACTAAGACGTCCACGTTTACAGAGAACTTTGTATTATAGAGCAGCAAACTCTTCTTCCAGTCTAAATGAAGATCTTCTAGAATAGTGAGGTGCCTTTTTCTCTACAGCTTACAGGTTATCTGCTTTAAGGCACACTTTTGTGAGTTATACCAGGGACTCATGCCCTTCTGATTTGAGGCCTGCTTTTTGAATGAAAGCTGTTAAATGTAACACTAACAAGATAATCAGTCTTGTGGGAGTCTAGGTAGCTGTTTTACATTGTGTTGCCGTATGTCATTAAAGAAGATAAAAGTGGAGGATTTACATCCTTAAACTTAGTTACAGGATTTTAAGAAAGACATCTACTGTGATCAAATGTATCAATGGCTTATGCAAAGTCCAGCAGTGAACCCGACTGCAATCCTGTGGGATCTTAAGATAGCTTAAGAGAGCTGTGCACATTAATATTAATTTCCAGTCACCTTTCTCACTCACTATGTGTTAATAGACCTCTCTGCATCGAATCATATCTGTTATTAATCTCTGTCTCTCTTCCACAGCATGTCTTTATCCTGTTTTCCTTCTCTCACCCCAACCGGTCGCAGCAGATGGCCCCGCCCCTCCCTGAGCCTGGTTCCGGTCAAGGTTTCATCCAGGTAAAAGGGAGTTTTTCCTTCCCACTGTTGCAAAAGTGCTTGCTCATAGAGGGTCATATGATTGTTGGGTTTTTCTCTGTACCTATGAAGCGCCTTGAGGTGACTTTTGTTGTGATTTGGCGCTATATAAATAAAATTGAATTGAATTGAATTGAATTGAATTAATAAACTGAAACAATGCTGTAAAGAAGAGTTGGCCAACCTATTCTCATGAACTTGGAAACTATTATTTTGATGCTATTAACTGTGATCCTGCAAGCAGCAGCATCGTGAGGTGTATTTAGATTTTTCACAGCCTGCTTTTCCAGGTAGTTTTTGTCGTGACATGGTGCAATAAGTTATGTGTTAATTACTTTTTCTTATTTCCTGGTATGTTAGACCTTAGAAATAAAATATGATGTACTTTGTCTCTACCATTACTGTATCAGCTTTAGAAGTGTGCAGCACTAAAGCTTTGTGACTAATCATGGATTCTGTTAACTAAAAGAAAACAATACATTAGTGAAATAGAAATGCATTTTTTTCTGTTTATCTCGACTATTTTTGTTCATAGTAAAGCATCTATCCATTGAGCTCAGCTGTGAAGCTGTACTCCTCCACTGTTTGTGTGGTTAAAACAAAACGTTTTCATTTAACCATTTTTGTTATAAGAACTTTGACACGTGTCTTACAAACATGACAGTTACATGTTTAGTTTTCTCTCATTCGTATACATTTTTGAGGGCTTCTGTTTCAAATTAGTTTTTTAAACCGCTCCTACCGTAAACTTTGATGTTAACTGAGTTGCTCCGCTGGTGTGTAGGAGATTCGCACCAGTAAACAGCACTGTCGAGCCCCTTAATTTTGTGGAGGATGCAACCGTAGGAAGTAGGTTTTCCCCAGTCTTCACATGCGGACGACACTTGTTTATTAACGGTGCTGAATCTCTTGACTGTCCATCCTTGAACTCCACAGCTCAGATTCAAGTCCTTATACTCAAACATCTGAGCTGAGTTGGGAGACGGTGTGAGAGTGGGAAGGTCAGAATGATCTGGGGACAGAACAAGACTCAGTGTGTTAGAATATGTTCGGCTGTATTCAATGTTTTCCCATTTTCTGTTGTTTTGAGACCGTCTTCTGTTTTACTTATTCACTTTGTTTCTATGATACATATGTCACGACTTTCTTACATTAAAAAAAATGTGACCGAAATTCAATTCATGTATTTATTATGTTGCTGAGCCCCAATCAGAATTCCATTCATGCAGTGTCTTGCAATTAATATGAATATAATATGTAAATTTTAAATCATATACAATGTGTTTTCACCTTTACAAACCCCAGTTCAACTGGAAACACATTACAGTGTTACCTTATAAAGCAACATGTTGGATGATGTATTGCAGTGCTACGAATCTCACTGAGACTCCATACACCAAGACAGAAAAACAAGCTGGTAACACAATTTGTTTTACAATAAGATTTTTTTTAATTCACACAAATCCTAATAAATACATGATGTCAGGTACCCAAATCCAAGAATAAAGAATAGATTTTTAGGATGTTCCTTCAGCATACTCACAGCCATCCTGTTCATATTTAGAACTGAATGAATCCTGATAAATGCCAGTTAATCTATTTAGATTGTGAGATCACCATCAGTGTATGTGGGGGCAAAACACAAGTTACTTTGGCTTTATAACTTCTGTGGACTTTGGCTGCATGTCCACTCTTACCCATTTCTTTTTGTTTTGCTGTCTTTGTCCAATTCACTCTATTTCTCAAACTCAGGTTAAAATAACTAAGCAAAAAATAAACTAAAAAGATTAGAAATATGGTATCTAACCAGATTCTTACTCTGGATGGCATTACCTTGGCCTCCAGTAAGGCTGTGAGGAACCTTGGAGTCATTTTTGACCAGGACATGTCCTTCAACGCACATATTAAACAAATATGTAAGACTGCTTTCTTCCATTTGTGCAACATCTCTAAAGTTAGAAATATCCTGTCTCAGAGTGATGCTGAAAAACTAGTTCATGCATTCATTACTTCCAGGCTGGACTACTGTAATTCTTTATTATCAGGATGTCCTAAAAACTCGCTGAAAAGCCTTCAGTTAATCCAAAATGCTGCAGAAAGAGTCCTGACAGGGACTAGAAAGAGAGAGCATATTTCTCCTGTTTTGGCTTCTCTTCATTGGCTTCCTGTTAAATCCAGAATTGAATTCAAAATCCTGCTCCTCACATACAAGGTCTTAAATAATCAGGCCCCATCTTATCTTAATGACCTTGTAGTACCATATCACCCTATTAGAGCACTTCGCTCTCGCTCTGCAGGCCTACTTGTTGTTCCTAGAGTATTTAAAAGTAGAATGGGAGGCAGAGCCTTCAGTTTTCAGGCCCCTCTTCTGTGGAACCAACTTCCAGTTTGGATTCAGGAGACAGACACAAAGTTGGAATAGTTGACCCTGAATCCTCCCTTAGTTAAGCTGCATTTAGGTGTAGGCTGCTGGGGGATTCCCATGATGCACTGAATGTTTCTTCTTCAGTCATCTTTACCCTCACTATGTGTTTATACAGCTGTCTGGATCCATCCATTCATCTATTTTGTTCACTTATCTGGGTCATGTCACAGGGGCAGCAGCTTAAGCAGACAGCAGGAGTTTTGTTATTTAGTGAAATGACTTTGTTCCTTACCTTGTATCAGCAGCCAGCTGGATGGTGATTCCCCATGACCACTTATGTGACATTTGTAGGAACCTTGATCAGATTTAGATGCTCGGTAGATGGTCGTGTGGTTTGCAGTTTCACTTTTGATGGGCTGATCATCTTTAAAGAAATAAGCAGGAAGGTTGGAGGGATTCTTTGTTCTACAGAGCAGAGTGATGTTATCTCCCTCCACCACAGGGGCAGCAGGACTCTGCAGGATCACTGGGTTCTCTAAACCTACAGAAAAATGAAAAATGTTGTTGTGTGATTTCAGGTGAGGAGACAGCCTACGGGGAAGAGGTGACTGGCCTAGAACAATTATGCTAACAAAATCAGCTATCTCTGAATCTCTGCAGGAAAGAAATTAGGTCACTGTGGTTTACAGAGAAGGACTGGGGGTGTTGCCTCCAGTGGTCACTTTTAAATGTCAGTTGTGTCCACAAACACAGAGACTTCACATGGACTCTATACACAACTGATATTCAACAGGCCCAGTGGGATCATTTTTGGTAATGTTAAAAAGTATTTTAGCTGCTTTTAAAAATTATTTCATTTGAGCATCCCAGTTTAGGTAACCTAACACTGCACAGGTTAGCTACCAACCTCATAGAGGTTAATCAGGCATCCATTTCTAAAACAGATCATGAACAGCCCCATACAGCAAGAAATGTGCAGCATTATAGATCATTTTTTCCACATGCAGTGAGCTTACTGACATAACATGCAACATTAGCTCTGGTTGGCTGTGGCATCGAAAGTAGAGCAGGTCGCTGCTGATCAGAAACACATCAAAGAGCTACAGCTCACAGACTTTATCTAGCATGTTAAATGTTAGACTGAGAAAGTGTGGCTTGTTTGGAGCTGTAGCCCTGAGCCAGACCATCAACCAAAAGGTTGGTGGTTTAATCCCTGACTGCACCAGTCTGAATGCCAAATGTTAAGTTAGTCAGTAGTGCTTGTGTTAATGGGAGAATGAAGCAAGTTGTGTATAAAAATGAGTCCATTTAACTGAAGTGAACCTTTTTGGTTTATATTGATGTGCTTCCCTTTATCACAACTAGTTCCCTGTAAAAAACTGACGTGTATAGTAACAGTGTTACAGACTGTATTGACTTATTTGCAAATGTTGCAAAAGTCTATTGGAGAGAGAAGAGCTGATTCACACATGAATGAGTCACATTAAATTTCATAGCAAGTCTGCGGTTTGAGTAGCTCCATTGTCCTGAAACAGGAAGCAGGAGGACTGAGTATATGTAGCTTCTCCTTCAGGCATGCTGAAATACAGTTTAATGAATCTTACCATTGACAGTGATGCTGATGGCGTTGCTGCTGTGACCGTGTGTGGACTGGCACCAGTAAACCCCGGAGTCTGAATGTGTGACTCTCTTAATTTCACAGGTAGAGGAAGTTTGAATACCCCAGCCTGATGTGCAGTCAGACACTTCTAATCTGAGGAAACATCATTTGTATTAGTCATTTACACATGTGGAATAACCTGATTCTCAACTTCATTTTTAGATGACTAATGAATAAACTAATTATCTAATTCAGTACTATACTGGATACATTTTACAATCCAAAGTTGTAAATTATGCAAAAAAAATTCTCAAACCAGGCATTTTACCAGATGCCTCCTGACTCTCACTGTCACTCATAAAGTACTTTGGTGCTCTGATTCACCAGTCAAATATCAGTTTGTCAGCAGTTTGTTATGAGACTGTTGGAATCTGCTCTTTATTTTGCTGATTGCTTTTCTTTAACATCTCCTTTTATTTGCTTTCAGTCTCCAGTTAGGTTAATTCACTGAAAACGACTCTATCAGGTTTAGACACTGAAACCTTCTTGGGTTCACTTAGAAATGATTGCCTTCCTGCACAACAGCAACAGCAACAGCAACTGAAAAGACAAATTAGCTGAGTGAAACATAAAAAGCGGTCTTCCTTTAACATGCCAGTTTTGTGATTTTTGTTATTTAAGCAGTAAACTGACCCTTTTTTTGCTGGGTGTCTCCACACTGTCCATTCACCGGAGGTGATCCGCTCACAGCTCAGACTGATGTGCTCGTACTCGAAAAACTGGGACCAGTTGGGAGTGACCTTCAAAGAGGCTGAGAGAGACAGAGACACAATTGGTTTCTTTTTTTTTCACTCTTAATGTTTGTTTTGACCCAGGCTAGGGGTACAGGAGCACAACATATGTGTTTGAAAGGAAGACGACCCCGCTGTGGTCCCCCAAAGCCATACCCAGAAACAAATTTACAAGTTAAGGTGATTTTATTGCTACCAAACTGAAAGCTTTAACTCTGGGGTGAACAAAGGCCAAAGTAACAGACAAAACAAGCTATTCCAAAGGTTTGGTGCACATTGGCTGCTATCTAGCTTGTATGTTTAGACACCTGCACAGCCTGCCACAAAAATTCATAATATGTCAAGAGGCAGTTCTTAGGGCAGGGAAAAGGGAGAAAAGGCTAAAGTGTGCAGTGATTAATCGAGTGAGTGTTAGTGAGTGAGTGTTGACAGCCATCTACATTTCTGTCAGTGGTGTTTGGGATCTGGTAAAAATCAGTGAGAAATGTACCATCATACCTGGAGAGAAAAACACATCATCAGCGACATCTCTACATAATCCACTCAGATCCATAAACAGTCGGTGAGTGTAGTAAACGCGAGATTTTTAAGGCACTTTACATTGTTACCATCCTACGTGTGAACAGTAGTTGAACAGTAGACCCCGTGCTGAGAAAGCTTCCTCCACTACAAACTCTGGTGTTATGTAAACTCATGCAAACTTTGGCCTAAAGAAAGCGCGTCTTTCTCTGTTGAACCTGCACCAATAAGAACTGTGCCACCTAAGTAGACTCACTTCCTGTTTCCTTCCCATGCAATGGCCTAAATAAAATAAGCATGTGGTTCTTTTAGGCTTTCCGAACATCATTGGCTGAAATTGCTCAAATTCTGATGCAGAAATTTTTAGCTCAGTGCTGTTTCTGAGGGGTTATTATTTGAGACCAGATGTTAACCAAAGTGAATAAATGTACTCACTGAATTAATCAAAAACCCAGAGAGTTACCAAGTTAGTGAAACAGTGTTACAACTGAGCTTTGCAATTGCTGTCGTTATCATAATGAGTCTGAGAGCTCTGATGATGGTGTGCTTCACTTCATACACTCACAGAAGAAATGTAATTAACAGAACTCATTTGTTATGTTGCCCCACAGCGGTAATAAACAGTAAAGAAAGCAGTTATTTGTTCTTGTGCTCTGATCGGACATTTATCAGCTGTGTGACATGTTGTCTTACAGATCACTGGTGGAAAATGAATGTGGTCACCAAGGGGCACGCATGCGTCTGCGTTGAGCTATGGCTACGATAAGAATGCTTGATTTGGTAAAAGATACTTCAACATAAGGCTAGGGGACCTTCATCAGTGAGGCAACTGACTTTTTCAGTTTTGTTTGGTGATTGATGGTGGTTGTTTTTGATTGATTGACTGTTATTTCCAATGTGTAAATATGAGCAGAAAGTAGCCGAAAATACAATGAAAACATTGGGCTTCAGCATTTTGCTTTAGGAGCCTGTGTTGGTGCCATTAGGAAGAAAAAAGCCTGATTCTGCAGGCAGGAAACGGTGAGGGGCAGTTTGAAGATTTTTAGATTAGAGAGGAAAATGTTCACAACAACATCTCAATGCATTCAGCCAATAACTACTTCTAAAAGTCCACTTTGTCTAAAAAACTGATAAAATGCTAACACACACACGGACACACACACATGCAGACACACACACGCAGACACACAGACACACAGACACACACATGCAGACATAAACAGGGCTTGAACCTTACCACGACTCTGGGCTGACGTCCGGCAGATGCTTAACACTGAAATGAAAGTCAAAGTCAAACCACACAGTGTGTAAGTGTTTCTAAAAACTCTCATTCATGTGACACAAACATAAAATCACTAAGTTTCATTTGCAATTCTTAACTTTAAGACATCTGATAACTTTAAACTTTCATAATACAGCAATTCAGTCTGTCACAAAACTGTGTGTAGTAAAAAGAACCTTATACGTTATAACGAGTTATATATAAACAAACAACTCAAAACACACCTCTGTGCATTTTAATCTACAATACTTTTGCAGTATTGTGTGACGAGAAGTTTTGGTTGTTAATTTTTGTTCTGTACTTACAGAGGAGAAGCAGAATTGCCTTCATAGCGTCTGCACGCTGCAGTTTCACTGACCGTTTTGTAGCAAAAGTGGCGACAACATCCTGTTAAAGAAACCACACGGTGGTGAGGGGGAGGAGGATGTGAGTTCAAGCCAAAAAGAACATCAAAAAATATTTTTTAAAGGCATTTAAGAAGAAATCCTTTATCTGGTATAGCACATTATGTTAATGTGTTTGTAAACAGAGTGAACACAGAAAAACAAAACATGATTCACATCCTCTTGTTCTGACACCAAACTTTGAAAAAAACAAAAGATAAATGCAAGAGGGAACTGAGACATGAAACAGCCAGCTGTTCATTAGAAGCCATCGAATGCTTTTATAAAAGGAATAAAGTGAGGACTTTTTTGTGGTTAATATAATATGAATATAATAATCTGCCGGTTGTAGCTGATAGATTTAGCACATCTTTCTTACCTACCTGGTATAAGTTTGCTCCTTCCTGGAACATAGGGGGAGAGCTCGTTACTCCAAGTCGCAAAGTCTATTTGAAGTTGCTCTGTGAATCCACCCATCTTCTAAAAAGCTTAGTATCAAGTGTCATGAAGACAACACTGAACTGCCAAAAGCTGCTGTTCCTGTAATGTCCACTTAAGAAGTGAGACATGAGTCATACTCATAGTTTCCCTTGTTAAAATGTCAGTTATACAGCAGAAAGTGCTGGGTATTCTTGTAGGCTTGCTGCCTGTACCCAGAGGGTTTCTTCCCGTGACGTCAGATATTTGAATGAGCCAGGAACAGAGTGAAGAGTTCATTCATATCAGAAGGACTCAGTGTAGGGCTGCCAATCATCCTCATAGCCGGTTCAGGTGGTTCAGAAATCTCATTAGGATCCCTACCAGGCCCCTCCTGGGTAAGGTATTCTGGGCATGTCCTACCAAGAGGAGGCTATGGGCTGAAGAGACCTCTTGGCTGGTCTGGGATGAATGGATGGATGGATGGATGGATGGATGGATGGATGGATGGATGGATGGATTTATGGATGGATGGATGGATGGATGGATGGATGGATGGATGGATGGATGGATGGATGGATGGATGGAAAAAATCTGTCTAGTCTAATAGCTAATTTCTCCCTTCATAACAAATGAACAGGTTAATTGTACTGACTCACCTGGCATCCAGTTTTGATGATTTTCTTGGGTTTTATTGCGCCTTCACTTGTGTAAACAGCTATAAACTGATCAAGAACCAAAAGGTACAATGTTGCAATGGATTTAGCAAATGATGTGATGGAGTACAACATGGCTTCTTGGTTTTTATTTTTAATTTTTTTTTCATTTTAAACTTTTCACTTTAAATGAACCAATATGTTTATTAACTTGTGTTGTTATACAATATATCATTGGATACACAGAGCTGTCACTGAACCACTTTGAAGCTTACACTGTGGACTAAACATATAGACCAGGCATACATGTTCTTCACGACACACTCAGACACCACACAGTATACCAAATTAACATGGTGTCTGAGGTCAAATAAATACAGGATGATGAAAAGATGATGATGAAAAATACAATTTTAGCGATGATTATAATTGGCTAAAATTTGGTAATAACAAGTTATTATCTAGTGAGTGTGCAGTTTTCTCACTTTGATAGTAAGATCCACCCTTACCAGCCTCATGTGGTTTCAAAATACCAAGATTATGATGTAAATATAGCTCGAGGCCTCATACATGGACTTCACAGGGACTAGCACGTTTCTGCTCTACCTCAGTGATGATGTAATGGCAGCTATGTCCATTGCACATACTTTCACATACTTTCTCACTTGGTTTACGGCAAATACAACCCAATGGTTACCTAAAGGTTAAATGAATACAGAAATCACAAACAGAAAGAAGTTACATTAAACAGTTAAATCCAAACTTTCTTTGTGCCAACAAGTCTTGACTGACTTTCTTTCTTGTGGCCATCTGGACAAAATGCTACTCATGTCATTGCTGTTCAGTAATACTTTTCTCTTTAGATGTCTTCCACCCACAGTCATGCATCTGGCTTCCTGAAAATAGCCACAGGTTTGCACTATTGTTGCAAAACTGTGACAAGTATTTACCGCAGTATGTAAAGAATATGGTATCTTAATTTATTCATTCCTCTCTTTTTTAAGTTTGTTGACAAGTCAATCAACCTTGTCATTAGCACCTGTGCTTGATGCATTGACTGAGACAGCAATATCAGCTCAACCCATCAAGGGCATCCCCAGAAGCTGTTAACAAGACCATACAAAGCATTTTATGTAATGATATTCACCTTATTTGGCACTTTACAGTTACGTTTTTGCAGCTCACATCACTCAAAGGTATTAAGTATGCTAATACTATTAAAACTGATATTGGTGCATCTATGCAAGAAGCAGACACACTTCCACTTTATAAGGGTTTTTCTTTCCACTGGTGTTTGTCTGACTGACTGTGGTTATGACTGAGGATGTACTGTTTGAGGTTACAAGCAGAAACAGGAAACACACACTTTCTGTGTTATAAGACTGAAGTCTCACTTGAAATCCCTTGAAAGTGATATCTATGACCAACGCAGAAAGTATAGAGACATAGTATTTATCGGCATCTGCCAATTTTACATATTATTACTATGTTTATGGGATGTTTCTGTATAGATTAAAGGCTGAAACCCATTTGTTTTATATTAGATAGATATTGGTTCAGTACCAGTATCACACAAGATCCCCAAGAATGTTTGACAGAAATATTGGACTTAAAATGTGTGAGTGATTGTTTTTCTCACCTATTCTGCAGACTGCACTGGCTCTTTGGTTCCTGTGGTAATGTGTTAAGTGTGGTGTGAACTGTTCACAAAACTAATAGGTTTCTGAGGTCTTGGTTTGAATGCCTGATCTATGTGATATTGCCATGTTTGCTTTTTCAAACCAGACATACTGTAGTGAATTACCTCTGTGTGGGCTTCCTCTAAAGCACACCTTGTTGTATCATCATTACAAACACTAATGCAAAACACTAGAAACTACTTGAAGATAAGCTCAGGATGAAAAATACTCAAGTCTTGGTGAGAGAAAGCAGTGGATCCTGTGGTTAACACCATACTTAACTTTGCTCTAACAATGTTTTTAGCCCTGTTAGATGTGGTCACGTGAGGTCATGAGAAGGTCAGGGCTGTGTGTGTGTGTTGCAATTTTGATGACTTATTAGTAGGGGAGGGTTTAAAAAATCTATTTTCCTATTCAAATTGATTTAAGCTTAAATAACACGATATCGAGTCATTAAAACCTGAATCGATTTTGAAATATAAATGTATTTTGTCAGAAAGGCCAGAATCTCAGGTTAAAGCTCACAAAACTATTTCAACAACCACCAAACAGCTAAAACAGCAAATGAGGGCAGGTAAACGGATTCTACACAAAGATGTAACACAAAGCGCGGATCGTTCACCCAGCATACATACATGCATTCATACATACATACATACGTACATGGACACACCATCGGTGCCAAAAGGCGACATCTCACAGACTCTGATGCTGCAGGTTTTATCTCTCTCCAAATAAAAGTCACTGAACCGGCAGCAAAAGATTATTGAAACTACGCTTCACATTTAATAAACATCATAACTCGCTCTTACTTTTGCTGTTTTGCTTGCACCACGATAAAATCCCACTTCCTGCACAGCTCTCTCTCTCTCTCTCCCTCTCTCTCTCTGTAGTTCAAGAACAGTTTCACATCTCAAATCTCTGTTTTCTGCATTATTTGATTGCAGTCTACCATTCTTTTTTAAAAAATGACCTCAGACAAGAAAGCCTAATTTGTGCTGTTTAATACCGAAGAAATTTAACCTTTTTAAAATTATACCAAAATGCAAAACGCTTAGTTGTGTCTGTAATTAAACCTCAAGGTTGCCACAAGGTTTAATGTTGTAAGCTTATTGATGATAAGTATTTATTAGGCTTTGCATTAAAGCTGCACATGTAAATCACAGTTGATCACTATGACATAGAATATAATTACAGTATGCATAATCATTACTGGTACAAGCATCCAGGCTGGCAGCCATACTCAGTGATGTAATCTGATGGATGAGTCTGGGTTTGACGGTTGCCAGGGGAACGGTACCTATTTCAATGCCAAGTGCCAAGTGTAAAGTTTGGTGAGGGGTGGGGGGGGGGTTGTTTTTCAGGATTTGAGCTCGGCCCCTTAGTTCCAGTGAAAGGAACTCTTAATGCTCCAGCAACTAAAGTCAACACAAGTGAGCTGGGAATACATAATGGACTCAAGGGACCAGAACTAAATAAGAAAAATTCCCATAAATCCTCTCCTAAATCTTCTGCAAAGCCTTTGAAGACAGGTTGAAGTTGTTGTAGTTGCAAAGGTGGGCCGATGTCATCTTAAGCCCTATGGATTTCACTCAAGGTCATATGTGTGAGATAAGAGATAAGAGTTGTTTTTCTTACTGTTTGTCAGGGACCCAGGGTCCATGAGCAGTGTGGACTCTCATTATATTATTATTATCTCATTATTATTATTATTATTATTATTATGTGTGTTTTAGCCACACTGTGCTGCTGTTCTGGGTTCTGTATGTATAGGCAGGTGTGTGCGTGTGTGTGTGTGGGCGGATGCAGTTGTATCCTGTAGGTCGGGTGACAGGCACCTTCAGGCCTGGTGGGTGTGGCCATGCTAGGGGGCTGGCCACACCTGAAGACCATGCCACGCACCTGCTGCTGATGAGGCTCGTCGGGGGACCTATTTAAGAGCATGAGGGAGCTCCCACTGATGTGGGATTATTGCGTGAGACTCCACGTCAGTCTTCTAGCTTAGTTAAAAGTCAGTGAGTGTATGCCTGCAAGCTTGTGTGTCCTTATGACTGCCTCTGTTATTTTTTCCCCCAGGCGAAGCATGGAACGGCAGAGAGCAGCGAGCATGGGGAGTACGGAGACACTGAAGCGGAGAGCACAAAACACAGTCTTTTGGGAGAAGAGGGGATTTAGTGTTTTAACATTTACTTCATTGTAAATAAAAACACTGTTAACCTCACAGAGTCCAGCGTTTGGGTCCTCCTTCCCCACTTTCCCATGTTCTGCTATACAGACAGTGACACTGTTGTTCTGTATAGACCCCAAAATGCCAGGATGGAGGCCACATCTCAACAGCTGTAATCCTGGAAACTGGAGCACCTCACTGGTTTCTCCTTATTTTTCCTAACCATTTATCCAGTCATGCTCACAGTCTAGTTTGGGCCTTTTCCAGCCCACAAAGTGAGAAGGGCAAATTTTACTCAGCACTTTGGTCAGTGGTTGCAGTTTTTAAAGTGGGTGGCTCTCAGTCCAGCATTGGGCTAAAACAGAGTGAATATTCACTGTCACATCCACATGTAATTAAAGTCTGGCAGTATTTTAATAAATCTCCATCTTTAATATCACATGGCTTCAGTTCCCTGATTTAGCTCCACAGTCTCTTCTCAGAGATGGATAACCCGAGTACTGACAGAAAGCAGGCAGCAGGGGGCAGCATATCGCCAGGTTCTGTACACCGTGACCTACAGCCTCAAACCCATACAGAGTCAACGAGGCAGTTAAAATTCAAAAAGAGTGTGCAAATAAACGTCTACATTTAACTCTGATCATTTCTATTGCTAGGACAAATACTGCTTTATCTTAAATAAAACATACTATGTTATGAGGTCAGATTTGTTTTTATTGATAAAACATTGAAAAAAAGGAAATCAACCAAAACAAGAAATTGCTGAAAAGAGAAAACAGATCAGGAAACAGAACATTTTTAATAGGGCTGTTGTTTCTTTGGGACAGGAACAATGATGGACTCTTTAAAGCACGTCGGAATCTCAGCTTTGTTATGATAGTGGTGACGCCAGCCATAACATCATCCTCGTCTTCCTCAGTGGGTGAAGACATCATTCTGGAACCAAGTCACTTCCTGTTAGATGTACAGTAAGTAATAACTGTTTAAAAACAAAATGTAAATAAAGTTAAAATTCAGTGATTACATTTTAACCCACACAATGAGGACAAACACCATCTTTTTAACCTTTTAATACTAATTGCTGTATATTTAAAAAATAATATGCCAAAACTATCCATGCTTGATAGCCAGCCATGATAGCCGGGAATTGGACCACCAGTGAGGTGGTGTGTGTATGCGTGGCATTCTTGGGTTTGTTTTCTTTGTGGGATCCCCAGCACACCTGCGGTGCATCAGATGTCATCAGAGGTAGCGTTTTTAAAGAGCTGTGCAACAAACTTCTGGTATCAGAGTATTGTCGCTTTCACAAGTGGTAACGTGTTTTTCGTAAAGACTCTCGAGATTGACGCTACATCTGCTAAATTTTCAGGATACGTCTCCTTGCCGGTTTTCTCCTTCACTAGCCTGTCCCACTGCCCGCTCGCCTGCCTGTGGTTTGGGAGATTGTGTTCCCTGATATGAAACGGATATCTGCCTCGCCTCTGCCTGTAGTTCCAGAAGGTCTGCACCCACGTCTGTATTTTCAGTTCTGTCAAGTAAGCTCTCCAGTTCTTCCCATTCGCATACGTTTTTGCTCTCGGCTTTCGGAGTCACCCCCTTAACTCTTTTTTGTCCTTCTTCCTTAGAAGAAAGAAGAAGGACGCCAATCCTCCCGCACGTCCCGGTTCTGTTTTGTTTTGTCCCAATCCTCACACGTTTACCCTGTCACTGTAAATAGCGCCTCCAGCCCTGGTGTGCCAAAAAGTGATTGCCTGCCAAAAACTGATTTTCGGTATTTGCCAAAAACTGATTGCTCGTATTTAAACTGCTATAAGTAACTTGTTGGGCTATAATATGTGAAACATATGTCAAATGCATCCCCCATGGATGACATAAAGTCATCTTGAGCCACAAACAACATTCGTGTAGCAAGGTAGAAGCTGCAATCAGTTTTTGGCAGTGACTTTTATATAACCTTTATTTATGCAGTTAAAAAAAATCTCGTTAACATTAACAATGTCTTTTGTAAGAGTAAGTTGGCCAAGAGGACAGCAGAAATGGCAGCAAATATTACAATAATTCTGTAAAAATATTTTAAGTGGGGATAAAGGATCGGATTGGTTATAATGTAAGTACAATAACACAGAGTTAAAGTTACTTGAAAAACAGAATTTTTTAACTCTATATATAACCCCTTTGTAAACCCTGTTCACCAAAGTCTATTTACCAACATACGTAAAAATATTACACATAAAAAAAATACACAGAAATATTGGAAATCAGTTTTTGGCAGACAATCACTTTTTGGCACAACACCGTTCGCGGGGGAGCTGCGTCGTTGTGGGCGTTTTTTGATTCAGGATTCCCTGCTCTTTAGCGTTTCCCTCCCTGCTGGAGGGCTCCAGCAAGACAGTCAATCAGTAGCTGAGTTTTCCAACAATTTCCACGGTAAAGCCGTCGAGACTGGGTAAGGCGATAACTTATTGCGCGAGGCGTTCATCGGCGGGTTAAACGAACGCATGAGCTTGCTACCCGCAATGAACCTGAAAATTTTGAGGCTCTTGTTAGCCTGGCCATTTATATTGACCACTGCCTTCACGAGAGAGAGAGAGACAGAGAGAGAGGGGGGGAGCAGGTGCCATGTTGAGTTGGGAGAGAACGTTTCGATGCAAGAGGTCTCCCAGGCTCCTCTTACTCCCGGTCGAGTCTATGCAGGGTCTCCTCCATCTGACAATACGGAGGAGCCGATGCAGCTGGGTCGAATGAGGCTTACTCCTGAGGAGCGTTGGAGGAGGTTTGAGGGGCAGTTATGCTTATATTGCGGTCAGCCAGGTCATTTTGTTTCTACCTGCCGGGTTCAGTCAAAAGGTGGCACCCACAAGTAACTGTTGGGGCACTGGTGGGTGGCACTTCCTCTCTTTCGCGGGTTCCCCGCATGGAGCTCCCCGCTATCGTGAATGACTCAACCGGAACTTACTCTACTCAAGCACTCTTAGATTCTGGACAGCAGAACCTTATTGACGGTGGCCTTGTGCATTGTCTTGCCATTGAGACGTGCCCCTGGATGTCCCCATCTCCTTTACTGCCCTTATAGGACAGTCGCTGCCCTCTGTCACGCATGAGACTTAACCTGTTTCATTAATACTTTCCGGTAATCATCGCAAGCTCCTCCTGTCCTGTGTTTTTTTTTTTTTTTTTTTTTTTTTTTTTCCCCTCCCCTGAGTCTCCCGTCGTTTAAGGTTACCCGTGGTTTGAGGCAATGCCAATATTATATTTTATAGTTCAGTACAATTCCTCCCACACCATAAGTGATCAACTTGGAAATCAAGATGGAGTGTTGCGTAGTGTCAAAAGCTTTTTTTAAATCAATGAATACCCCTATAGTATATTTATTATTATGTGTTGCTGATGAAATGTCTTCAATAGTATTCATTAATGTTACTGCTGTTGATCTGTTTCATCGAAATCCATACTGACTTTCACTTAAAAATTGATGTTTTTCATTCTGTCAGGAAATACACATATAAAGTATAGCGTTATTTTTGTGCCACTATTCTGAGCGCACGTAAAAAAAAAAAAAAAAAAGTTTGCAGGTGCAAGTGTTGTATTTTGAGGAAAAATTTATTTTGAGCGAAGAAAAGCTGAATTTGAGTGAACAAAATTCATTGCTGCGTGCAAAAAATGTATTTCAGTGTTTTCTATTATCCACACACACACAATAGCGGCCCCTCTCGCTCAGTTTTTGCATTTGCGCTTGCTCGCAATGTGTTGCTCGCGCTCTCAACATTTCTGCCCGTGCGCGCTCAACTCTCTGTACACCGTTATATTTGTGCCACAAAACCACCCAATCACAGACTTGGATGCAAAAAAATCTGATTGGCTGTTCTGGTCTCCAATCAGCTCGAAATGACGAAATGCAATATCCCAGAATCCATTTCGTCCAAAACTCAAACGAGGCAGTGGCGGAGGAACGGAGAGTGGCGGAGTTTGAAATATTACTCTTTCTGGGTCACAAAATAAACTTTTAAGATATTTTCATGCGAGAATGGTGCTGTGTAAACTTCAAATGTCTGCTCGATTTATCAAGACAGCACATATTTGCATAAGTGCTCTAATGTTTTCGGAGATGCCTGTTACCCACCAGCTGACCGGGTGGTCACTCGGGTTAAACATAATATATAAGGCTGAACTGACAAAAAAATCACCGACTACACCACCAGGTATTATAGGAAAAACCATAAAGCCTTTGAACTAAAACAAACGCTGTTGTGACAGTGATGTACACTCCAGCAAACAGCTGATACTAGAAATTAATATTAAATAAATTCTAACAACAGCTGATCAAGCTTAAACGTGCTGCTGTTGTTTAGCGCGACATCCGCTGGTTTCCTCTTTCTGGCGCAAAGTGGGCGATAAACAAACGAGAGACGATCAGCTGATCATTGATCAGTTTTATGATTGAAGTAGCAACAGGAGAGAGAGGGGAGAGAATGAGAGGAGAAGAGGCAGCTGACAGCGTAAAGACAGAATAACTCCAGCTTTGTGTCTTTTTCATTCTAGCTGAAGTTCGGGACGAATCGCGTTCCTTTTCCCCTCAGTACGGATGTATTGTAATTGGTCCAGCCCAGAGTTGATCATGACCAATTGGCTAATCCACCACCTTTCATTGTTTATACCGTTACAAAAACAAACAAACATAAAAATGAAAAATCACCATCCGCCCACCAGGCAAATGTCCAGTATGCCCAATGGCCAGTCCAGCTATGCGGTCAGCTGGTGGGTAACAGGCATCTCCGAGAACGTTAGAGCACTTTTGCAAATATGTGATGTCTTGATAAATCGAGCAGGTATTTGAAGTTCACACAGCACCATTCTCGCATGAAAATATCTTAAAAGTTTATTTTGTGACCCAGAAAGAGTAATATTTCAAACTCCGCCACTCTGCGTTCCTCCGCCACTGCCTCTTGAGTTTTGGACGAAATGGATTCTGGGATATTGCATTTCGTCATTTCGATCTGATTGGAGACCAAAACAGCCAATCAGATTTTTTTGCATCCAAGTCTGTGATTGGGTGGTTTTGTGGCACAAATATAACGGTGTACAGAAAGAATTGAGCGCACACGGGCAGAAATGTTGAGAGCGCAAGCAACACATTGCGAGCAAGCGCAAATGCAAAAACTGAGCGAGAGGGGCTGCTATTGTGTGTGTATGGATAATAGCAAACACTGAAATACATTTTTGCACGCAGCAATGAATTTTGTTCACTCAAATTTAGCTTTTCTTCGCTCAAAATAAATTTTTCCTCAAAATGCGACACTTGCACCTGCAAATTTTTTACGTGCGCTCAATTTTTTTTTTACATGCGCTCAGAATAGTGGCACAAAAATAACACCATAATAAAGCGAAAGATTAAAAATATAACAGAGGTTTGATTATACAATCCAAAGTCTTTTTTTATTATGACCATGTCTAACCCATCACAGTCAGTGGACGTATTATTTTTAGGCTTTGTTACAATAGCTATAATTTCTTTTTCAGTGGTATCCCCTAAGAACAGACCACTCTACGCCTTTCTATTCTTCATTCTGTACTGCATCATCCTGTTTTCTAATTAGGTTTGCCAGGTTGGGTCCGATATTTACAAAAAAATAATTAAATTCATTTACCACTTCATTCATATCATTTACAACCTTATTTTTTTTTATTAAAGTAAGCAGGCAAATTGAAAGATGTATATTTATTACCCAATACTTTTTTTTAATATTTCAAGTACCCTTAATATTCTTTTTATTTTCGTAAAATAATTTATTATAATATTCTTTCTTAGGCTTTCTCATAAATAATACTAACTTGTTTTTATAAACTTTTTATTTCATTTTAGCAGGATTTGTTCTAAGTTTTATATAATCTCTATACAGTTTTTTTTTTTCTTTTTACACACATTTTCTAGCCCTTTTGTTATCCATGGTTTACCAATAATTTTCTTTTTCTTTTGCTTATATAATACCAAAACCAAATAAGTATTTAAGAATACTTCGTATGCAGCATTGACCTCATTTACAAAAACCTCATTCCCATCATCTTTTAAAAGATCATGCCTGAACTTATTTATTGCATCATCATTTCTAATCCTTATATATCTGTCCACACACACTTCCTCCTTTTGTGTCATTTTATAATCTAAAGTAACAAAAACAGGTAAATGATCACTTATGTCATTTATGACAAGACCACTATAATGTTGCTTTCCAATCTGTTAATGAAAATATGATCGATTAAGATAGCTGAAGTTTCAGTTATTCTACTAGGGTTAGTAAGGGTATAATCCTCTTCCAAATAATAACTCAAAAAATCTGACGATGCCTTATGATTGGACGCTTTTGAAAAAATGAATATTATATTCCCTGCAAATACAAAATGTCTTCTTTCCCTTTGCCTTGCTCAATAAATATTCCACTATATCTGTGAATGTTTCTGTCAGTGTCCCAGGCCTCCTATACATACAAGTAACAATTATATTACTCTTTCTTTCCATTTCTATTTCTACTGTCACACACTCCATTAAATCATCAATAGCCACAGACATATATTCAATTTGTTTACATTTCAAATCACTATCAACAAAAAGTGCCACACCTCCTGCTTTCTTATTAGATCTATTTATATGATATAATTCATAACCATCAATGTGAAAGTCCCAACCCCTTTCCTCATCTATCCATGTTTCCGATAGTGCTATCACTTTAAACTTGCCTTTCAGAGTATTCAAAAAAATCATTGATCAAAACAAAACTTTTATAGAGGCTTCTACGATTGAAATGAATTAATGAAAATGTGTTGCCTATTTCAACATTATCCCTAAATTGTTCCTAAGTATAACACTCGCATGTAACATTAATTGCATTAAGTACATTCCTTTCTGGGTCGATATTAACTTTAAAATCATGTAGTTTATGATCTGAATCTTCAGTCATTGTGATTGAGTATTCTTCAAATGTCTGTTGTCTACGGTGGCCCTGAAGTGCAAACCACAAAAACAAATCACAAAACGCACAACAAATTGAAAAGCGCAAAAACAAATTGAAAAGCGCAAAAACAAATTGAAAAGCGCAAAAACAAATTGAAAAGCGCAAAAACAAATTGAAAAGCGCAACAACAAATTGAAAAGCGCAACAACAAATTGAAAAGCGCAACAACAAATTGAAAAGCGCAACAACAAATTGAAAAGCGCAAAAACAAATCTCTTAACGCAAAAACAAATTGAAAAGCGCAACAACAAATTGAAAAGCGCAACAACAAATTCACTTACCGCAAAAACAAATTGAAAAGCGCAAAAACAAATCACAAAACACACAACAAATTGAAAAGCACAAAAACAAATTGAAAAGCACAAAAACCAAACCGGAAGAGGTAGGTACCAATGCTGCAACAACAGGCATCACTGATTGGATGATGGATCCGGTAGCCTTTTGAACCGGAAGTTGTTCTGTTCGGAAGTTTGGTGACTGCTCTACCAACTTTTTTCCACAACTTGGACAAAACATGTTGGCTGTATTCCAATTCAGGGTCTGCAGCCTTAAAGGCTGCATTTTAAGGCCGATTACGTCACAGCGGCGCGCCGAAGGCTGTCCCAATTCAAAGGCTGCTCGAAATGCGGCCCTCAAATTCGGCCTTCATTTCACTGAATTTTAAGGCTGTGGCGGTGTAGACTTCGTGGCCCAACATATCCCACAATTTATAGCGCGGCAGTCACTGTGGATAATTTTGCCGCAGCGGCAGAAGCGTAGCGGCCGAAGAGTAAACTGTTAAAGCGTAAGTACTGAATATGATGTCACTTTTTATGTGCAAATGTTTAATAATGAGGAACATTAAAACATTACTGTTGGCCACATGTCGGCAAAGTTATTTGCCATTAGCGATGTTTGTACTTTCAGCGTTTACTTTGTTTTAAAGCATTTAAAATATAATAATACAATAGTTGACCTTAATCTTACAGAGAATGTGATGATTTTATGGATAATTAAAGTCAGTCATATATCCACAAACACAACAAGCTGAAAGTCAGTGATGCTGCTCAGTTTGCAGTCCTGAATATGACGGCACAAGCAGGATTCACTGCACTGTTAATGTTAGCTATGTTATATTGCTGCCTCTGTTCGGTGGTGTCGAGCCAAACGGACTTTAACGTGTGTTTGAACGAGCTGACGGTTCACTCGTTGAGCTGAAAGAAAGATGCTTTAATCACAGGAGTCACACATGTGTCCACTGTACCATCTGGGAACTCTTCTTGTTTAGCACTCATAATAACACAAACACTAAATCCTCCTTCTCTTGTGCTGTTTTGTAGCAGTGTGTACACCTGAGACTGTCACCTGTCTGTCTGTCCTGCACTCTCTCTCTGTTTCTTTCTCTCTGATTGTGGAATAAAAGTATGAACATGTATTTATAAGTTACACTTGTGTTTGAATCCTGCAGCTTATCACACATTTGATTTCCATGTGTGACGACTGCAAGTGTCCAGAGTGAGGACAGACTGAGGGACCCACTGCTACACATCATCTGTGAGGCTTTGCACCCCTGATGATCCACCAGGACAAACTCAGCAGTGTGTGAGGAAGAGGAGGAGGAAGAGCCAGCAGCAGCTGACAGATGGGGAGAATAGACAGACTGTTCCCTGTTTGTGAAGGACTGCTAGAAACATTTAAAATAACTAATTATCTGTCCTGAATCATTATTAGGTAATGTTCAAATAATGTTATCATCCCAGTGTTTTCAGTGTGGGAGAAAGTACTCAGGGCCTTCAAGTTACACACTATGAAAGGCAGCAACAAGTTTAATATTCAGAAACATAAAGTATGTATCAGCAGCAGAATGGAGCTAAAAATAAATGTTTGTTTCAGTTCTATGAAGCTTTGAGTATTTTGGATTAGTAGTACTGCTGTGTTTGTTGCATCATGTTGTTGTAATTGTTTATATGCTTTATATATTCTGAGCTAAGTTGATCTATAGTGTTACATCATATTCTATAAGGATGTTATGTGTTTGTATACTTTCTGCCCAGTTTGACCCATTTAGCAGAAGTCAGCCTGTTTAAGGCTCTGATATCTATTCTGTATGACTTAAAGCAGTTATGACATGGTCTGATTTTCTCACCCAATAAAGGAATATTTAATATATCAGTCTACTCTTCATTCTATCAGACACAGTTATCACAGCTCGTACATTTTCTTTTTACACATATATGTAAGCATTGAGCCAAATTTAGTAATGCCAACATATTACACGGACAATATTTGTCTCTTATATAGAATACATCTACATATACACTGTCAAAGATACTTGAGTGTCTTTGAGTGAAGATTTAAGGTGATAGGACATATAAATAACTGCAACTTGAATCTTTACTGAAGCTCAGTATTAGACACAGAGTTCACTCACATGAATTTCACTCACATGTGATGTGACAATAGAAGTGATTTGATTTGAGAGTTCAAACTCACTGCTGTAATAACTTATGATTAATATAATAACTATAATATTGGCCATATCATATTTACACTGACTTTAGTCTCATGAACAACATTAGCTAATTGTTATTTACTAGCTAATCTTAAATGACTGTTCAGTACAGATATGAAGGCCAGCAATCATATTTTACAGTCCCGTGGTCTCAGCCTCAGATACTTATTAAATCACACAAAGCTCGTGTAGAAACGAACACACGAACAAAATATGTTCTCCTTCATTTCCGTCAAAGCTGCATGAAACGTTTCCAGCGGTTGGTGTTATGGTTGCTAGGCAACCTGGGCAGCGCGACGGAGGCTAGACCGTCCCATTTCACAAGCCTCGCACTTCCGGCCTTAGCGGTCTTTGAGTACACGGCCCTTGAGGATCGTTGAGGCTGCGTACTTTAAGGCTGCAGACCCTGAATTGGGATACAGCCGTTGACTGCTCTTTCGGCAGAATAACTTCCGGTTCAAAAGGCTACCGGATCCATCATCCAATCAGTGATGCCTGTTGTTGCAGCATTGGTACCTACCTCTTCCGGTTTGGTTTTTGTTGTTGCGCTTTTCAATTTGTTTTTGTGCTTTTCAATTTGTTTTTGCGTTAAGTGAATTTGTTTTTGCGGTAAGTGAATTTGTTTTTGCGGTAAGTGAATTTGTTTTTGCGCTTTTCAATTTGTTTTTGCGTTAAGAGATTTGTTTTTGCGCTTTTCAATTTGTTTTTGCGCTTTTCAATTTGTTGTGCGTTTTGTGATTTGTTTTTGCGCTTTTCAATTTGTTTTTGCGTTAAGTGAATTTGTTTTTGCGGCTTTTCAATTTGTTTTTGCGTTAAGAGATTTGTTTTGCGCTTTTCAATTTGTTTTTGCGCTTTTCAATTTGTTTTTGCGCTTTTCAATTTGTTTTTGCGCTTTTCAATTTGTTTTTGCGCTTTTCAATTTGTTGTGCGTTTGCACTTCAGGGCCACCGTAGTTGTCCTTATGAAATACCCATTAACATCCATACACGTCACAGCATATTTTGGGAATCCACCCATACCTATACAGTTCTTTCCGCTCCATACATAACTGCGGCTCCGACCTATGTCTCGTCTTCCCGCATAATGGTAACACCGTCGGACTAGTATCCCAGTTGCATATCCGACTTACAGCTTCACACTAATCCTCCAGTGTGCCGTCTCATACCTTGCCATTTTCCCCATCCGACATTTGGAAATGGTGTCTTTCACTGACTAAGTTTGGCTAGTTGTTACCAAACACGTTACCATAACAGACCTTCTGCCGTCCATCCACATCAGTATAATCATCCCCTGTCCTTGTCCAAGTCTCCAAGATCCCTGATCATTACGACCTTGGCTTCTTCTGGTGTTCCGTTGAGCTTTATCATCACTTTGCAGTTTCTCGTCCATGTTGCTTGGATTTTAATTTCTTTACGCATGATGCGGGCTTGTCTGGCAATATCTGCGTTCTTTTTGTGAGATGTTCATTCAAATATACTCCACTTCCTTTCAATTGTCTGGACTGCCTCAGTAGCTCAATTTTGTGTTTTCAATTCACAAATTTCGCTAGTATTGCTGGAGGTGCCCTGGCATTCTTTCTGGGAAGGGTATAACACCCAGCGATGTTGTTGCTATGCAGGGGGAATTTTTTGCTCGCAAAAAAACTCCACTACCTGACGCTCTAATGTTTGTTGCTCCTCCACCGGAGGCTCATCTCCTCCAGACTTCACACCACTCCCAGTCTCAGTAACTCTTGTGTAGCTCTTGTGTTTGGTTTCCAAACCGGTAATAATCACGTCCTCCAGTCGTGCATGCTGTTCTAAGTCGTCCACTCTCCTTTCTAAGAGCTGGATTGTCATATCTTTTTTCTTAATCAGGCTTTTTAATTCTTTGATTTGGTCCATCAAAGTCTTTAACATTCCTTGTTGCTTAACTACCCGCTCGACGTCCGTCGACAACTAGTTAAGTGACAGCTTAATCTCCTCCAAATCTTTAATTTTCCTCATCTTTGCCATTTTCTCCTTTTTGTTTGTTTGTCTTTTGTTTGTTTGTCTTTTGTTCCCAGCAAAATATATTTAACTAGGAATTAATCACATAACCTTTTCTGAGACGCCAGCTTGCATCCAAATATGCACGGGGCCATAATCCCCACATTAACTGGTCCACTTGTCGTAGTGAGAGTTGGAGTAGCCATTGCTTGTCACACTGTTTACAGTCTGCCTTACCTGGTTACACCTGATAGCAGTCAGACTCCTCAATACACACATACAATACATACATGATAAAATATATGTGTGTATATTATTGCTTCCACTGCACTTTATGCACACATGAAAAATTATCTGAGTGTATTTACTGTATATAGTAACTATTTGTAGATGGTAGAAGTTATTCTTATCGCATTTTTTTTTTTTTTTTAATTTGTAAACTATTTTTTCATATTTTTGTCTTTATTTTCCTAATAAAGCATATGTAAAGAAGGACCTGCGGCTTGACGGTGGGGTGCCACGAGACATTCGGCGACCCGCCAGCGGAACCCGGCTATCCAGTCCTGACGGCCAGAAAATGTCGCCCGACGGCGACAGTGGGAGGCGACGCGTGAAATCCACAGCAGGGCAGGGGTACGCCTCTGCCTGCATCTGGCGGTGCTACGAGGGAGGCCGTGTTCAGGTGTGGAGAGTGGCTGGACTGTACGGTGACGCGCCGTCCGGAGGAGACAGGAGCCTCCTCCCTGGTCTTCTGGCTGGAAGAGGAATTCCTCTCCTGTCTCTGTCAGATAAGGAACATTTGCCCGAGTGTGGCTGGACCGTGGGATTATAGGACTGTGGGGGGGAATTTTAGCATATGGGAAACATTTGTTTAGCTTTTGGTTTTGATAGTATATAGTTATTCCTGCCGGCAGGGTTTTTAGCGTATTGAGAACACTCTTTTTATTGTATAGGGGGGATTTTAAACTGTATTTGAAATTCTGGCTGTGTTTGTTTCCATGGAAATAAATGGTGTGTTTAAGGCCAACTTCCACTCACTCCCCTTCCTCTTGTATGTGAACGGACTTGGAGGTGAAGATTTATATCCACCAGTTTTAGCGGATGTATATACACATACATAGACATACTGTATTATCAGCACTGTGAGCCTCACACAGGAATAGCAGGAGGAAGTAGCTGCTTTACATGGACAACATATTGAAACTAAAAACATACGGGAAAACACGCACAGTTCATTGCGATGCAGTTACAATCTGAATTTCATGCATTTGTCTTGTTTATTTAATTGATAAAGAGGAGTAAAAAGTGTTCTAAACTTGGCATAAAAATAAATCTCATATTATTAATCTCTGACTCTCTTCCACAGCGTGTCTTTTGTCTTGTCTTCCTCCCCTAACCCTCAACCGGTCGTCCCTCCCTGAGTCTGGTTCTGCCAGAGGTTTCCTCCTGTTAAAAGGGGGGGTTCCTTCCCCAAGTCGCCAAGTGTTTGTTCAACGGTGATGGTTGGGGTATGTATTGTACTAAGGTCTTTAACTAACAATATTGTGTTTTTATGTTGTTTCCACAACATAATCTTTCTCCTCACCTCAAGCCTAACTTCCTCCAGAGGGAATAGCTGTGAATGTTTCGCCTGGTACATTAACGTTTATCATTATGAGATAAAGTGTTTGAGGTGACTCGAGGGTAAAAGAGTAAAAACTCAGAAAATATTTAATTGTCACATTTCTACTTTTTTACCTGACTTATTGCCTAGTCTTCATATCAGCAAAATATATTAAAATATAGTGTGTACAAAAACATTTTTTACAGAAACAGACACCTGGTAGAGGGAAACTCAAGTTGGCCAGCTTTGGCATTTATGGGGTACTATGTTAACACCATGCATTGTTTGTATGACGTTTATCATAGGCTGGTTCAGATTATTCATTTTAAATCACATGTTGTACTAATAGGTTTGTTTGGTTGACTTCAGTCTTGTACTGCAGCTCAGCAGAAACTCCTGTGCTTTATAAAGAATTGGGATTACTAGGCTCATTTGATCCTCAAAACAAAAAGAAGAAAAACAGAATAAAATCTCATCCTACCTTTGTGATAAGTTGAATTTTTCCTTACAGCTCACTGGTTTGACTTGTTGCTCTTGATTTAATGATGCTCAGTTTCACCTCAGTGCTCTGACTCTCTGTATTTGCTTGTTGAATGTTGGCTCTCCTGGATGCCTTTCTCACTTTGTCCCAAAAAGTCTTACTAAGGAAAAAGTAAACAAGAGGGTCCAGGCAGACGTTGAAAACTGACAGCATGGTGGCCGCCTCCTTCAGGTAGTACAACACTGGACCCACAGTGCAGCTGTTCAACAGAAAAACAAATGGGACTCGAACCAGGTGATAGGGGGCAAAACAAACACAGAAGATGCTGACCAGCACCAGCATGTTCCTGCGAGACTTCACCAGCTTCTCAGAGGAGGCCAGCTGACTCTGCTGTGCCTGCAACACCCTGCGGGAGGTGCTGTAGTAGAAGAAGACCAGGGATATGGAAACCAACAGGAAGATGATTGCAGAGAATGTGTGGATAATTTTAAACATCAGGCTAACTGATGCACTAAAGAAGAGCCCACAGTGTCTGGGGATAGAGGTCAGAGGTTTCTGGGTGATGAAAAACAGGATGTTGTAAGCAACTGATGGAGCCAGGAGACAAACCCAGGTGACCATGGAGACAATGTTGGCAGTTCGTACTGACTGCAGGACATGAGTTCCTGAAGGTCTGACAATCTTCAGATACCTGAAGAGAGAAGACAAAGGAGACAGCATCCAACTTCACTAATTAGTCACAGTGGAGCCAAATCTGGCATTTTAGGTCAAACTTTTAGGTCAAATTACCGTAACTTTCAACCATTGGCGCGATCGAAAAATCCCAACTGTTCCTGAAAGCATCAACTCTGTGCTTTTTCAGTGATATTAGGATCATTACAGTAATCCCAGACAGGGCACCACATCCAAATCTCGGCAAGAAACACAGAAAACAAAACAGCAAACTGTCAAAATAAGCCAGTATTTAAAAAAAATAATCCAAATGCCTGAATAAATGCCTGTTTTCTGTAGAATTCCATCACACTCACTCTCTATTTTCTCAACCAACATTCATCTTCACGGGGGTGCTGCAACACAGTACCTGAGATTACCATACTGAACCCAATATCACTGAGTTGCTGCTTTCAGGAACTGTTGGAATTCTTTTAATTGAGCAAAGGTTCAGGAGTTACAGGAATTACAAATGTAGAAAGGTTTGCACAGTTTGCTATGTTGAGCCAATTAGTTATTAGAAGAAGTGTGATAGGAAGTTGCTTGCTCATGAGTGAAGCAAGATGGTTGTTCCTTCCAATCTAAAGCCATCCACTGTATTAAATCCCTTTGAGTGGCAATATGATTAAGTTTCTTACTTGTGTTCAATTGTCAGACAGGGTATATGATATTATTAAAGTGATTTGAACTGTATGATGTGTTTTATATGTCAATATAAAGACTTCCAATCCAACCTTGTGTTTATGTGACATTTCTGTATTTTGTATCATTTGAGTTTCAGATTTTTTTGCATTAAATCCTGTTCAAATACAACATGTGCCTGTTCCTTGGAGGAAGTGATGCAAGAGAGAATTTAGCTGGCAGTAAATCTCAATAGAGGACACAGGGTCACATTGGGTGCGACAGTGCATACACATTCATAATTTAGTCAGGAACACAGGGTTAGTGGTCATCAACACTTTTTGTAGTCAATATCAGTAAAGGCTCCTTACCTGTTGGCAGCTACATAACACATAAATATGATGCTGGCGTACATGTTGAGGAACAAGGCAGAAGCTCCAAAGCTGCAGTAGAGCTGCCAAGCAATGACTGATGTGCCACCATAGTGGCTGATGCGGATTGGCAGAGAGAGGCAGAGCAGGAAGTCAGCAGCTGTCAGGTTTTTCAGGTAGACCATCAAGCTGCTTGATGCCTGCTGCTGAGCTCCACAAAAGTAAAACTTCAGGATGAAGCCATTGAGGGGTAAACCCACCTGAACAGACACGGAGCATGGAGAACAGGAATTTAGCACATGCACAGAGATCCTTTGTGCACTGTTAGAAATTTAACAATCTGAAGATTTGAAACTTACCACAAACAACAGACTGTAGCCCAGCATAAAGAACGGGTTGACTGATGTGCCGACGAGATCACAGGTCTCGTTCAAGGGCGAAGTCATGTTTTTTGGGTCAACCATGTTCCTGAAGCTGAAAAATAAATCCTTTTCATTGAGATCCGTCTTTCAAAGTGTCTGGCTTGATAGAGTTTAGTGTTAATCAAAGACCAATTATTCACTTCCTCATGTTGTTTTACAAAGAGATTGTAACATGGCATTGCTCCATAGTCTATATGATGATATCTGAATCTGAGCAAGATGTTAAGCTGTCACATAAAATGGACAAAGTTTCACACTGGTTCAGATCTTCATGCCTTACACTGAAAATCAAGGAAACATTTGTATTTTACATTAAGTCATAACCAAATATTTTGATGGGGAAGAAAGAAAGAAAACAGTGAATGTTTAATATTTATGTTTTATCACAGATGATGAAAAATATGAAAATTTTTGATGTGAAACTACGGTTATTTTTGAATGAAGTATCAAATGTTCAATTTCAGATCCTAATTTTATGTCCGTAGCATTCACGTTTTTATAATACTGCATCTCAACTGTTAAAACATTTTTTAATCTTTTCTCAGAACATATGAGCAGAGCTTTTAGTTCAACTGTTCAGATAACTGTACATGAAGTTTTTGGAAGAAACACCTGTGCCCACAGAGCAACTAGCAAGACTCACCTGTATTTCTGCAATTTTCAGTGAGCAGGGAAAGCTGCTCGAGTCGTTATGTCCTCTCAGTCTAATGATATTCTTGCAGATCATGAAACACACAGTGATCACACTCCTAACATGCAACCATTTCCTCTTTGTGTTTGCAGCTTTGTATTCACAGGAAACAGACGCGTCTTTTTCTTATCAGTCATGTGTCTGCACTTTTTTCTTATAACTTATAGCAATAACTCTTCAACAAGATGTAAAATTTAAAGCATGCAATCTGGAAGCAAAGCAAAGCAGCAGCACAGAGCATTTCCACCTCCATGAAAATCTGTCTTTGATCTGAACTTTTCGGGGATGTGGATCTTTGATTTATCTATACTGCATATTTTTTTTCTAAAGGCTTGGGGATCAGTACTACATTCCTTCTTTGCTGCTCTTTGATGTTATCTTGAACTGTTTTAGTCATCCTGCTCATCAAAACCAGCTGCATTAATGTCTGTCCTGTTGGTCTGCTTTGACAGCATAGCCTTCTGCAGGATATTGCTGGTACAGCAGAGGCAGCATGGAGACCAGATAGGTAGCGCATCTGCTGATCGATTGCGGAGTGGCTTCTCTTTTGGCTGGGCTTCCCATGCCCTTTCATTCACTGAGTGGCGTTTCATCAAGTAAAGTCAGATTAAAATTTGAAATAAATTAAAATGTACCAAAGAAAAGCAATCTGTTTCCTTTCATCACAGTCAGCGCTGTCTTAAAGCTCCTCACCTGCCAATTAATGTTCATCCAGCTTTTACATTGCTGCCATCTTGTGGCCACAGTGGACCATTGTCAAAGATGCATTTATTTCAGTCTGACTGGAGCTGGGCGAGCTGCGAGGATAGCAGCATGTTTCTGGTGGTTTGTATGCGCAGTTAATTTCACAACTGTTGTCTGTGGCTGTTCAATTCAATTTTATTTATATAGCGCCAAAGTACAACAGTTGCCTCAAGGTGCTTTGCACCCTCTCGCAGCCCTAAAGGCAAAAAGCCGAGGCCTTAAAATTAGAGTCAAAAATTAGTGAATTAGTGATCTGTTATGCTATATTTATGAGGTGAAAAATCTGTGAATGAATCAGCTCCGCTCATGAGTCATATTAGGCATAATAATACTTTAAGCACAGTCTGAGAAGGAGGAGTGGGAACACAAACACCAGCTTTGTTTTAATTCATTATTACACACATAAATTCCTCCACTCAGTGTCTTAAACACGGGACAGGAACATAAGAGCAATAACTCAGCAACATGAATCAGTAACAAAGAGAAACCATGGACTGATTCATGATCAGTATAACTCACACGTTAAACAAGTTTCTAGGGCTGCCTTCTTTCAGCTGATCAAAACTCTTCCATTTGTTACTTTGAGGACAGATTACTGTATTTACTTATTATTAGACTTTTGGGTGTTGAATGTATTAGTGTCCTCTCAGATCCAGCATTTTACTTCTAGGTTAAGGATAAAGGTAAAGGATGAGCAAGCAGTAGGACTCACCTGTGTTTCTGCTGTTTTCAGCTTAGAGCAGGAAAAACTGTTTGAGTCGTTATATCCTCTCAGTTTAATGTTGAAGATACGGAAACACGCATTGACCACACTTGTAGCATGAACCCTGAGTATTTCCTGTTTGCCTTTATTGCTGGTGCGACACATTTCACATGCAGAACAAAGCCATCATTTTCTAATCGGCTGTAATTTAAATGTTGTACATTTATTGCATACTTCATGTGTCTGCATTTTTTTCTCATATCATCATACATTAAGTTTCAGCATCACTCTTTGACAAGATCCAGAATTCACAAGCTGAAATTAGCAAAAAGAAAAAACTGTTGATTTGAGGTTCTTGTCATAAAAATCTGTCTGAGTTCTGACCAAAACTGTGGAAATTAAAATGGAGGGTTGAGGTATTAACACTGCACATCATTTATCATGGTGTGAGTCTACTTTGGTTTAAATCACACCAGCAAACCAGCTGCATCATCATCTTCCTGATGATCGTCTTCTTCTTCTTAGGTTGTCAGGACAGAAGAGTGTGTGGTGTGAAGCAGGAGGCGGCAGCTGAAAAGGTGCTACAGAAACAGTCTGGACAATAAAAACGAACACTCGACATGCAAGATTGTGTGCATCGGTCTTTTATTTTATCTCAAGGGTGTTGTATATAAATCCTCAAGCAGGCTGCTGCGGTCATCTGTAGTTGGCATGGCTGACGCCAACACTCGCCATTTATTGTCTGAGCTCTTGCTAAACTGTAAAAACTGTAAAATGAAATTATTCGCCTTCAAATTCGAAATTATTCCTTTTGAAATGTAGGTTTCAGCTGTGGGGCACAATTTTGACTTGCAAGAAAACAAAATGAAAGAATATCTGCGCTATATTTTATCTTAACTCCACCCTTATTTAGAGCTATGGAACTGTTTCAGAGAGAAGGCAGTGGACTGTTACGTCAAAGTATCGAACACAATCTGCAGTAGACCCTTGCACATAGAAAGCCGCATCCACTGCAATGATTGCTAGCTCGCGCAAATGGCCCAAAAAGTTGTTAGCACAACACTGCTTTCCTTCTGAGGGGTGGTTGAACTTAGATTGCCTGTAGGCTTTGTCACGTAAAGGTATGTCACACTAGCTCTGCAGACAGCCTTTATCCTTATATATATTAGTGCTGTCAGTGTTAATCTCGTTAAAATGACGTTAACGCCATAACCGCATCAACACAGGAAATCTCCGTTAGCGAGTTAGAGCCCCACCCCGTGCGTCGGGCGATCCGCCCCATGTGTGTGTATATATATAAATATATATTCATTTCTGTGTTTCTGTGTTGGGCTGCTTCAGCCACTACATCTTTTTAGCTGATATTTTTTTCAGATTATCTTAGATTTTGTTGCTTTTTCTTTCTTTTAAATTAGTAAAACACTGGATGAGCTCATAAAGTACTGAATGTCATTTAAGGGTCCAAATGCAGGCAGCCCTAAGTTCCCAGCCGACATGGAGCCATGATCGAGAGCTAAAATGGTCCAAATTTATCTTCAATCAGACGGTCAGTGTCAGTGTTCTCCAAAATAATGCAATAAAGTTTCATGTCCGGGTGTTATTGAAAAACTGGATTCTGAGGATGTCACTGTAGATGGAAACAGATCTGTTATTGTACAATGTGCGTTAAAGGAAGAGAGTTCTTATTTCCCATGAAGCATCGTGAGAAGTTTTCTTTAAACCTGTTGTCAAGGCTAGCGAAGCAGACTCAGGCGCAGACCACAAACTCCTTCAAACAAGAGTGAATTTATTTACAGTGCTCTCCACAGTGAAATATATTGTAACGATGGTTAAATGTTATTTTACAGTGACAGGTTGGTTATCTCTGCACGCTGTTGTTATTTCTTTAAGATACATGTTTGGTTGTGCTGCAGGAAAAAGGGAGTTAATGTGTGCAGGAAGGGGAGGGGGGTCCTTGTTGTTGGGTGACTGTACGGGGCTGAAGTGAGCTATTGTACGAGAGCACTCTCCCCGGAGTTAACGGCCCGTTTGCCTGTGTTACGGAATAAACGGACAAACTGAGATCAAAACGTCTGGTTCTTGAGAACGTTACACTGGTGTCAGAAGTGAAGAAAAAATGACTAAAACTCCCGACACCCTGTTGCTGGCGACGCTGACCGTCACGAGACCCGAGGATGTTGCCGGACAAGAGGAGAGGGAGGATCGTCCGCACTCGCCTGCCCATAGAGTGAGGGAAACGGCGCTGCGGCTGTCTGCTGAGGCTGGATTTTCTCCAGGTTTGACTAGGCTCGGGAACTTTTCGCACCGTGGCCGCGATTCCGGTGGGAGGGAGTTGACCTCGCTTGGCGCGCCGTCACGTGATGTAAACAAACATGGCGGCGCCCAGCAAGCTGCAGCGAACATAAAAACGCCTAAGTTCAGCGGCAAGACGCCATGGGAAGTGTTTATTGCACAGTTTAAGCTGTTAGCTGTTGCAGCTGGCTGGTCTGAGGAACATAAAGCTCTCCAATTGGCTTTGTGCCTGTGTGAGGATGCAGCTGCATGCCTGCTGCTGCTGACCGAGGAGCAAAGGGGAGATTATAATGCTCTGGTTGGGGCACTTCAGAGACATTTCAGGCAGTATAACCAGCCGGTGCTGCTGAGGTCGGAGTTCCACAACAGACGCAGATTGCCAGGAGAGCCCCTTCGCATTTTGGCCCATGAAGTCGAGTGTCTTTGCCGGAGGGCGTATGACAGCATGCCACCATCAGTGCAGGCGGAGTTAACTCGGGACCAGTTCCTGCAGGCCCTGAGCCCTAAAGAGCTCCGTATGCAAACTCAGCTTGCTCGACCGGCCACACTCAGTGCAGCCCTAGAGCTAGCGTTGGAGAGGGAGATGCTTTCAGGATCCTCTGGGGGCGCTGAGGACACACGTGGTGAGGGCTATGTCAGCACCTGTGGAGCAGATGGAGATGCCAGCGGGCCTGTGCAGTTTGGTTCAGACGGCTGCTCTGCAGTCGCCTTCCCCTCGGGCTGGCCCACGCCGCCGACCACAGAGCTGCTGGGGATGTGGACAAGTCGGACACCTCATCAGGCAGTGCCCCAAGCTTGCAGCGGTTCAGGGAAACGCCCACGGGCCCGTGTAAGTGGGAGTACACGGGTCAGGGAGAACGACATCCCCACACCACCGCCATTTCCACCCGGTGCGGTCATCGCTGTGGGCTGGACCCAGGTTGGCGACTTTTGCCATGTTCCAGTGATGATTGCGGGGGTGTCCTGTACAGCCCTCTGGACACGGGGTCCAATGCAACGCTGGTCCGACCCGATGTCGTCCCAACCGGAGCTGCTGTGCAACCAACTAATGTGCGACTTAAGACTGTGACCGGGGATCTGGCCCCAATTAGAGGGAGGGGAGTGTTCCAGTTTAAGGTGGGAGACCTCGGTGTGCCTTATGCTGCCTGGGTGGCTGACGTGCAGGACGCCTGCATCCTTGGGCTGGATTTTTGCGAGCCATTGGTGGTGTACTGGACTTGGGCAAAGGCTTCCTAATACTCCCCGATGGGAAGAAGGTGCAGCTTATTCCTCCCCCGGTCTGCCCGGCATCTGCCGCAGCGTCCACCTCCACCTCGGAGACCCCCGCATACCCGCCAGCAGAGCAGCAAGCGGGGGAGGAGGAGAGGCTCTCAGCAGTGAGGAGCATCTGGTCAAAGAACTGTGAGGGGCTGACTCCACAGCAGCAAGAGAGTCTATGGCAGGTACTAAAAGAGTTTGGAGACATTTTTGCCCTGAAAGAAAGTGATGTTGGCTTGACACACTTGCTAGAGCACGTCATTGAGACCGGGGATGCCCAGCCTATTAAAGTGCGCCCCCGCCGCCTGCCCCTGGCTCATCAGGAGGCTGCTGACAGAGAGTTGTGTGAAATGATGAAGGCGGGCACCATAGAGCCATCTGTTAGCCCGTGGGCCTCCGCTGTGGTGATGGTGCCTAAGAAAAACAGCCCGAGGATGCGTTTCTGTGTGGACTACAGACCACTCAACAAAGTGACAAAAAAGGACTCTTACCCCCTTCCCAGGATTGACGAGTCTCTCGATTTAGTAGCCGGATCCTCCTGGTTCTCCACCCTGGACCTGCGGAGTGGCTACTGGCAGGTGCCACTGTCCCCTGAGTCCAGACCGAAGACAGCCTTCTGCACCAACAGGGGACTATGGCAGTTCAAAGTCCTGAGCTTTGGTCTTTGCAACGCTCCTGCTACCTTCAAGAGGCTTATGGACAGTGTGCTGGCTGGTGTCCCACGGCAACGGTGCCTGGTCTACCAGGATGACCTTCTAGTACACGGGAGCTCCTTTGATGCTGCCCTGGATGCCCTGAGACAAGTGTTGGGGAGGGTGGCAGCTGCAGGCCTGAAGCTGCACCCCGACAAGTGCCACTTCATGAGGAGGGAGGTGGAGTTTCTGGGCCACAAGCTGGGTCATGAGGGCATCAGCACTTTCGAGGAAAAAATTCACACCATTACTGAGTGGCCCACACTAGCGGACCAGAAACAGCTCAAAAGCTTCCTAGGACTGGCTTCTTATTACAGGAGGTTTGTGAAGGGCTTTTCCTCTATAGCTGCACCACTCTTCCGCCTGCTGCAGAAGGACCGTGACTTCATCTGGACCCAGGACTGTCAGCAGGCATTCAACACCCTCCGCAGATCGCTGACAGAGTCCCCAGTCCTTGCCCCCCCCTGACCCCACCCTGCCTTTTGTCCTGGACACTGACGCAAGCAATGTGGGGCTGGGAGCTGTGTTGTCGCAGGTCGGGCCGGACGGTGAGAAGGTGGTGGCGTACTTCAGCCAGGTCCTGAACAGGAGTGAGCGGCGCTACTGTGTCGCACGATGAGAGGTGCTGGCCATGGTGGCAGGGGTAAGACACTTTAAGTACTACCTATGTGGCACATCATTCGTTATCAGAACTGATCATGCCGCCCTCCAGTGGCTGATGTCTTTCAGGGAGCCAGAGGGACAGGTGGCTCGCTGGCTGGAGGAGCTCCAGGCCTTCAATTTCACTGTGGAGCACAGAGCAGGGACGCACCATTCTAACGCAGACGCCCTCTCTCGCCGCCCATGTGCTGCAGCTGGCTGCCGTTACTGTGAGAAGCGAGAGGAGACAGAGCGGGAACTCAAAACAATGGACGGAGCAACACAGCTTGCCTGCAGGGCTCTTCTGGTGGTGGATGCAGCGGAGTGGAGGGCACGGCAGGAACAAGACACTGACCTGCTGCCAGTCCTGCAGTGGCTGGAGAGGGAGGAGCGACCCCTTTGGGATGAGGTCACTGGGTTTTCCATCTGTACCAGGGGGCTGTGGGCCAAGTTTAATGCTCTCAGGCTGAAGGAGGGGGTGTTGGAGCGTGCCTGGAAGGATCCCGCCACAGGGGAGGAGAGGTGGCAGGTTGTGGTGCCAAGGTCAGCTGTGCTGGAAGCCTGCCATGGGAGCACTGGCTCCGGCCACTTTGGGGTCTCCAAGACCCTACGCCGCCTGCGCCAGGGCTACTACTGGGGTCAGCAGTGGAGGGATGTGGAAGACTTTTGCCGCAGCTGTGATGCATGTTCCTCGCACAAAGGGCCACAGGACCAGTCCCGGGCTCAGCTTCAGCAGCAACCAGCAGGAGCTCCAATGGAGTGAGTAGCTGTGGACGTCATGGGCCCATTTCCTCTTACAGACAGAGGAAACCGCTATGTCCTTGTGGCCATGGACTATTTTACCAAGTGGCCGGAAGCATATGCCATCCCAGATCAGGAGGCTGAGACTGTCGCTGATGTATTAGTGGAGGGGATGTTCAGCCGCTTTGGAACAGCAGAGACCCTCCACAGTGACCAGGGGCGTAACTTTGAGTCCAAGGTATTTGCTGCCATGTCCGAACGCCTTGGGATTAAGAAGACCCGCACCACCCCACTTCACCCCCAAAGTGATGGACTGGTGTAAAGGTTTAACAGGACGCTGGCCCAGCAGTTAGCTATCCTTACCTCAGAACACCAACAGGACTGGGACTACCATCTTCCCCTTACCCTCATGGCCTACAGGTCGGCAGTGCAAGACTCCACCCAATGTACACCTGCCCTGCTCATGTTAGGGAGAGAGCAGAGAACTCCTGCCGAGCTGGCTTTTGGGAGGCCCCAGACGCGCCAGAGGTGCCACCAGGCCGGGACTACGCAAGGAAGCTGCAGAACCGGCTGGATTCTGCCCATTCCTACGCCCGGGAACAGCTGGCGAAGGCAGGCCTGCGCCAAAAGAGGAATTATGACATCACTACTAAGGGGAGGCACTTCCGTGCTGGGGAGCTGGTGTGGGTCTACAGTCCAAAGAGAAAGAAAGGACGGTGCCCTAAACTGGATAGCAGCTGGGTGGGGCCCTGCAGCGTCCTGGAACGAGTGGGGGAAGTTGTTTACAGGGTGCAGTTGCCTCCTAGAGGGAGGAAAGTGGCACTGCACAGAGACCAGATGGCCCCCTATAGAGGACAGTCCCTCCCCTCCTTCCCCGGGGAACATGTACAGAGCTCCCATGACCCTGCACAGAGGGACCCCTGGCCGGAGCTGCATTCCCCTCCCTCGGGCTCTTCACCTCAAAGCCCCAAAGCTCCGTCTACCCCCCAGGGGCTCAGGAGGTCAAGAAGGGAACGTAGACTACCCCCCCGCCTCAGAGACTGTGTTGTTCCCTCGGGGACGAGGAACTTATTGCTGGGGGGGCAGTGTAACGATGGTTAAATGTTATTTTACAGTGACAGGTTGGTTATCTCTGCACGCTGTTGTTATTTCTTTAAGATACATGTTTGGTTGTGCTGCAGGAAAAAGGGAGTTAATGTGTGCAGGAAGGGGAGGGGGGTCCTTGTTGTTGGGTGACTGTACGGGGCTGAAGTGAGGTATTGTACGAGGGCACTCTCCCCTGAGTTAACGGCCCGTTTGCCTGTGTTACGGAATAAACGGACAAACTGAGATCAAAACATCTGGTTCTTGAGAACGTTACAATATATACAAAGGTGTTTGGGGAAAAGGGGCCAGGGTTCCAGGGTCCAGGAGTAAAAGGGGCAGGAGTCCAAGGGGGAGGATTTCCACACGGCTTCCTCAAACACAAACAGCTCCTCTTCTCTCCACCACCACTCTGGCTCACGCTCAGTCACAGTGCACAGGGAACGGGTCCAGGGGGAATCTACACACATACAGATAATCAGTTAGTTTCCAGGTTCAGGCGTACTCACGAATTAAACTTGCAGGTTGCAGGTGTAACGGAGTTAAAAATACATCTGAAAAACATGCACTTACCTGGTCTTAATTATTATTTTAAGTGTGAATTTTATCATTTTTGTTGTATTTTATTTTGAAAACCCAGAAACCGGATCTCACTCTAGCGTTTAGAAGCTGCTAAGGCTTCCGCTCCTCACAGCACGCGTTTGCACTGTGAGGGTAAGTTCTGTAATGAAAGGCTCTGGCATTTTTATGGTTTCTGGTGTGAATGTTGTTACATATGTTGTACATGTCGATGTATATAGGTTTATATTGATGTTAGAATTTTACTGTGTAACCAAAACAAAGGCTGGTTGCTGTTAAACAGTGTTTCTGCCGTATTTATGCTCTTTGGCAGTAAGCTTTGTCGGCCCCCTAGTGGTTGCTGTGCATTGCAGGAAATGTATTTGGACTTACTGTTTTTCTGTGCTTTTTGTGATGTTGTTGTACATTGTAGGAGCTACAATTGTGGGTACCACCAGAAGACACATGTTAAGTGTTTTCTATGTCTTCTTCAGGTACGTGAGCTTGTTAACAGTCATTTTGTCTGTAAAGCACAAGCAAGTGAAAATGTAGTGCGCTACCGTTAATTTGTCCAGTAGAGGGAAATATTTAGCCGGTGATACTTCTGTTATCCTGTTATTTTGTTTTATACGGTTGTGAAATGTATTTTTATAAGTCATAAGATTTCTTTTTGTATACAAGTTCGGTGTGACAGACTGTAAAATGGGAGAAATTATTATTTTCCATCTTTTCTTTATTAAAAAGTTAATTGTAAGTCTGTCAAGACAAGGCCCGTTTGCACTGTGAGGGAGCTACAATTGTGGGTACCACCAGAAGACACATGTTAAGTGTTTTCTATGTCTTCTGCAGAATAAACCGTGAAAAGCCAACCTTTCTGAGCGTCTGTGATTTATGAAGAGCTGGAAGCGTTACATAGGGCGACTGACGCTGATGGCTCAACGATCCAGCGACGAGTAGAGCAGGTCCGCCATCTTAAGTAGCGCTCTAATTCATAATCAGCGGCAGGTGTGCTGATCATCCCCAGGTGGGTGGGCCAGGGGCGGGAGCCCACACTGAGCTCCGCCCCGGCAGGAGAAAGAGAGAGCGGGGGAGAGAGAGAGAGAGAGAGCAGGGGCGAGAGAGGGAGAATAAACAAAACAAGGCGTCTGACTGACGTCAGCTGGCGAGGTGCGGGGACCATGACACCTGTCAGGAGTTTCCGGCCACTCTGTCATATTTTCGGTTTTACATCATGTACACTATTATCACCTCTGTGCTGAGAAATGTCACTGACACTTCCGACATCACTTCAGTGGAAACAGGAGGGGGAAGTAGTTGCTGTGGTTTCACATACAAACATACCAAAACATGAAATATGTTCATGTTTTTAAAATACACTGTGAAATACAGAAAATCCACATGGTTCATTTAAATCTATTTAAAATTTGAGTCTAAACAAATGTTAACTAATGACTGAAGATTTTATCAGAATTTTGAAATGAAAACTAAACTAGACTCTACATCTGAATCTTGGGAGGAGGCAGTTCAGTGTTAGAAAAAAATAATAGAGTGAATTAAACTTCTTAAAAGGTACTGTGATTTTTAAATAAACCTTTATTAAACACAGTAAAATAGTTTTCAATTTAGTGTGTGTGTGTGTGTGTGTGCTTTAAAGGTAACAGCTCTCCAGTTAAACTTGAGAACCTGGAGGTGCATCAGAAACAGGAAACTGGATGACCACACAGTTAAAGTCAGTCTGTGACACAGATTAACAACACAATCCATTTCGCAAAGACCAATACTTACTTTACTGTCATACAACCAAAAGAACACCATGATGATCGTTTATTAACTGCGACTAAGTTTTTAAAAAAACAAAAACAAATGAGAGAAAGTAAATGAGATAGAGAGGTTCAGTTTTCACAGTACATCTGGAGAGTGTTCAAAGTGCTTCACTTGGTCCAGATTTTGTTATGTTACAGCCTCATTATAAAACTCATTAATTTCTTTCTTAACTCATAATAAATATAAACAAAAAACACAAATGATGAGTGAAAAAGTTTGCTTTATATTCCAAAAGTTGATTCTGTTCATCTAGACGTAGCGTCTCATCTAAGTGACTTCTTCAGTCTCAGCTGACTGCAGGTTTCCCCAATCTTATAAACAGTACATTTGCATAATGACTGAAACCAGCACCACTGAAGGAACAATGGGCTGGGAGGTCAGTTCCTTCCTCATTAATATGCAAATTCTCATGACCATTGATCAAAGACCACTGATCAATGGCCATGAGTACCATTCACAGAGAGTTGGGGAATGGCTGGAATCACAGCATTGTAAGATGGTGACTGAAGAAGTCACTTGGATGAGTGATGAAACGTTTCTCTCACTGAAAATGCTACGTCCAGATGAACAGAATCAACCTGAATCCCAGAACCACAGGAGGTTCTGGGATTTACCTACCTGGATGACTGAGCATACATCAAGACACTTTGCTTTAAATTCTTGCAAACTTATTGAAAAGAAATGTTACATCCTGTGAGGCTGTGGGAGTGCGTGGGCGTGGTGTTGTCCTCTCCCTCTCCTCCTCCTTCTTTATTGCCCCTCCCCTGTTTCTCTCTGCCCCTGCCTTCTCCTTTAGGACACACCTGCTGCTCACCTGCCCTCGTTTACCACCAATTACCCTCCAGAGGTGATATAAGTTGGAGGAGAGCAGTGTGGGTGTGGGAGAGGCTTCTGGTGGTCTTCCTCTGTGCTGGTCAGCGTGTCATACTGGTCTAGGTGTGGAAAAGGCCTGCTGTGTGTGACCAGCCCCACCGTGCGTGGCTCTTTGTGAGTAGCTCTTAACTGAGCAGTGGTTTTCCTTAAGTGTCGGTGGCCTCCATTACTTGGTTTGGCCTGCCTGGTTATTACTAATAGCAGCATTGCTGTCTTTTTCTGTTGAATCCTTATAGTTGTTTTCTTAGTTGAAGCGGCCACCATCTCTGGGTTGGCCTGTCTAATTTACCATTAAAGCAGCGTTGCTGTCTCTTTCTGTTGTTACTGTTTATATGATTATTGGGTTAATTGATTATAATAAAGATTTATTTTGTGTTAAACACCTCTGCCTGGCATCCTTTTCATTTCAACCCGGATCCAACTGTTACTGTCCCCCACCCTCTTCGCCTAGTTTTCATGTGGGGACGTAACAAGAAAAAAGGCAAAAATATAACATGATGTAAAATTCCCTCCCATTGGCTGAAATATTCATACAGCCTTTATTATTAAAGACTTTCCCACCTCCATCATGAGTGGAAATGGTTACAATTCCAATGTAATGGTGTTACATTGGTCGAGGAGGAAGGCAGGTAGCAAGCCATGGGTAGGGATAGAGTGTTGCTTAGCCTTCAGAACAGCAAGGACAGCATGATAGCCCAATTTTATCATGAACTTCTATCTATACATGTCTCATGGAGCACATCATCATAATTTGGTCCATTACTTAACTGTTTTCCTACACAGCTGTGTCCATGATTGCATGTGTAGTTTAAAGACCGTATCACTGAGCACACCCTGACACACCCTGTTGTTAACATTAACCCAGGGTAGAACCCAGGTTCTTTCAGGCTGTGTCTGTTGTGCAGATGATTTCACACATTTAACACTGCACTTGTATGAATTTGACCAAAGGTTGGTTCTGTGTATTCATTCTAGCTGTTCACAAGGCTTTGGGAACCATGATACTGGTTTCACTGATCCAATCTGACTCCAAATACAAATGCAAATTTCTTCACTTTATTGCTGGACGCTTCTTTACAGCTCATTGGTTTGCCTTATTGCGTTGCTGCTCTCACTCTCCTGGTTTGCTTGTTGTATGTTTAACTCTCCTGGACATCTTTTTCACCTGAGCCCGAAAAGTCTTACAGAGGAAAAAGTAAACAACAGGGTCCAGACAGACATTTGAAACTGACACCATGGTGGCCACCTCCTTCAAACAGTACAATACCTGACGCACACAGCAGCTGGTCCACAGAAAGGTATAGGGAAGTCGAACCAGGTGATAGGGGGAAAAACACACACAGAAGATGCTGACCAGCACCAACATGTTCCTGCGAGACTTCACCAGCTTCTCAGAGCCAGAGGAGGCCAGCTGACTCTGCTGTGCCTGCAACACCCTGCGGGAGGTGCTGTAGTAGAAGACCACGAGAAAGATGATGGCGCAGCTGATTTGAAATGTTATATGAAGGGCGCTGAATGACGTACTGAAGAGGGACTCACAGTTGCAAGATTTAGCTGTCAGAGGTTTGTGAGTATTGAAAAACATAATGTTGTAGGTGATTGTTTGAGCCAGGAGAAAAACCCAGGTGACCATGGAGACGATGTTGGCGGTCCGTGCCGTCTGCAGGATGTGAGTTCCTGAAGGAACCTGCTTGTTTTGCTTTGTTTGTCTCTTTTTGTCTCAGTAGTTGACACCTCACTAGAGGAAGTGTAAGTCATTAGTGAAGAGGCAGTGTACAGCCCGTGCACCAAAACGAACTCTTTAACCTGCCGTTTCTCTGTTTTTTACAGGTAAGCTGGGTGGCAGATAATATAAAAGTGACAGACAGCAGGTGGCAATCAATGATGAACGTCTTGTAGTGTGGTGAATGTTAAGCTAGAGAGCTAATTCACAAGTTCTTCCAGTTGTTAGACTGTGCTGACAGTCTGTGAGTTCGGTGCAGATATTTTTGGGTTAAAGCCACATAATATGTGTTTTGGATAATCTAAGAAAGTGCAAATCGCTGTCTGTTCAGTTCATTAAGAGTGAGTGCTATAGAAATATGTTAAGAAAAACATTTATTTATTTGAAATTGATCTAGTTTGACAAATGTAGTTCATAAGACAGCTTGATGGCTGGGATAAAACAGTACTTGGAACAGTGTAGAACTGTAATCAGAGTTCATTATAGTATTCACCCATACAGTAAAATGTATTTTGGGGTTTTATTTCAGTTCATAAAAGTTGTGTATGTGAATATAAAACTGTATAAGTTTAGAAAAAGTAAGTGTAAGTCAGTACAAGCAGTGTACAGTTCGCGCACTGAAAAGAACTGATTAACCTGCCGTTTCTGTTTTTTTACAGTTCCCGTAAAAATAAATATGTTGCACGGGAGGTGAGTTGGCCCATCAGTTTCCACAATGTAACATCTACAGCTCTCCATGTTTCCTGTTTTACTTTGAAGTGTTTCCATGTTCAGTGTGTTTTGTTTTACTTCCCCCTGTGGCATCATGTTCATTTGTGTCAGCTGTCTCCCCCTTGGTGTCAATGAGCTTTGATGGTCTTTGATCGGTGGTTAGAGGGGCATTTTCCTGAAAATCTGTCTTTGGTTTAAACAAAAATAGTTTGATGTTATCTTGGATTTTAAGTGCATCACTCAGCCTGGTCAACAAAACCACAAGCAAACAAGATGCATTATGATCTTCCTAATGGTCCTCATATCCCCAGTCTTCTTTTACTACAGCACCTCCTGCAGGCTGTTGCTGGCACATCCTGGAGGTTTGGGGTGGCTGTAGCTCAGGCGGTATAGCAGGTCATCCACTGATTGGAAGGTTGGTGGTTCGATTCCTGGCTTCCCCGTAGTCTGCATGCCAAATATCCTTGGGCAAGATACCAACCCCATGTTGTTCTCCGATGCATCCATTGGAGTGTGAATGTGTATGAATTTTCGATAGGCACTAAAAGCTTAGAAAAAGTTCTTGTGTAAATAGGTGTGATTGGGTGAATGAATTAGTTGTATAAAGCGCTTTGAGTGCTCAGAGTAGAAAAGCGCTATATAAGAACCAGTCCATTTACCATTTACCAGAGGCAGGTGGAGTTCTCTGCCTTTTGATTAATGGTAAATGGTAAATGGACTGGTTCTTATATAGCGCTTTTCTACTCTATCTGAGCACTCAAAGCGCTTTATACAACTAATTCATTCACCCAATCACACCCATTCACACAAGCACTTCTTATGAACTCCTAAGTGCTCTATCTACCATTCAAACACATTCACACTCCGATGGATGCATCGGAGAGCAACATGGGGTTAGTATCTTGCCCAAGGATATTTGCCATGCAGACTACGGGGAAGCCAGGAATCGAACCACCAACCTTCTGGTAAGTGGCTGACCTCAGGAAATCAAAGGTTCTGCTTTATAAAGCATTAAAATGAAAGTTTCAGCTATCATTATAACAGAAAAATAACACAAAGCACAGCATACAGAACATACAAATATTTATTGCCAGCTGCAAACATTACCCAGCTGAGGTTTGCATTCACTTTAATTCACTGATCCACACCGCTAGCATCTACCACAATGACACTGGCTTGACATTCCAACTCGAGAAGTGTAGTCGGATGGTAACTACAAGTGGGAAAATAGTCAGGACTGAGGGGATTGCACTACCAGAAGGCAATATTGCAGACATTGAGGACAGCTACAAGTACTTGGGAATCCCACAGGCAAACAGGAACCACAAAGAGGCTGCTAGGAAAGACACAACTACCACATACCTGCAGAGAGTAAGGTAAGTCCTAAGGAGTCAGCTGAATGGAAAGAACAAGATTCGGGCAATCAGCACCTAGGCCTTGCCAGTGATCAGCTATCCTGCTTGGATAATAAGCTGGCCAAAGGAGGAGATAGAAACCACTGACCTTTCTTAAGGTTAAATGTTTCTAGGTGCTGCACTTGCAGGTTTTCACCCCAAGTCCAGCACCCTAAGACTCTATGTTAAGCAACAGGATGGAGGCCGAGGACTGGTGAGTGTCTGAACCACTATTCTCTCAGAGGGCAAGGATGATCACAGCTCCCCTTTTCCTGATATCCTGGGTCCCCCATGCCCTAGCATTTGTGTTGTACTTTAACAAGCTGCAGTTGTGATAGCAGTTACTTGTTGGAACTTCTTGTTGGTACACTGAGCTACTAGTTATTTCACCGTTACTCAAGATGTTGGGTGTCAAAGAATCCATAGTGTCCACATCCTATTCATGGAACCGCCTCCGCTGGGGTTACTTGGATTGTAGCATTCCAACAGCGACCTGTTCTCATCCCTTGTCCATGTATGCCTTCTTGTTTTTTGTTTGTTTTTGTTATTTTTATGATAACACAATATATAAAATATACACTGTATATATGTACTCAGGTCTGGGGCCTGGATGGGCCAGTTAGAAACCATTCACTGGACACCAATCCTTGGACAGGTAGACGCCTTCAGTGAGGCAAAGACAACATTTGACTTTTTAATACAGATCTTTTAACCCAAATCTAGAAGCATGGGCTGTATGTTTTGTTTAAACGAATACAAATGATAGAATGAGGAAATGTTAATAGACGCATTAGATCGATAACATTAATAATCATAAAAAGGTCATTTTTGGGGACACTTTTATATTGATGAAAGGACATTTTCTAGTGGATTCAAACTTATTAATTCCTCCATGTTCTTCTGTCCTAAATGTTGTCTTCCCTAGTTTATGAGAAAAAAATCACATCAGCTGATCCACAATGTCAAAGTACCATGAATAAAACCGCTGGAAATGTGCTATATAAATAAATTTGACCTTGACCTTGACCTTGACTCAGTCAAACCAGTGTTCCAGCCCAGGTTTTCTCTATGTTTCTATAGGTGGTGCTGACTGTTTCATAAATAAGGAAGCAGGATGAGTGGACATCTCAGAAGGTTGCAGGAAGTAAACCAGGACAACCTCTTTGCCAGTTTAGCTGAGATGATCCATTTATCTTCAGAGCTCATCCTATGACTCCTCAGCTCACATCTGGTTTATGGACGTGTTTAATATTGGAGGAACAAATCAATGAATGGGTGTGTATGTGGATTTTCATAAGCATTGGTCACACA